>NW_028263373.1:300000-600000 GCF_051168715.1 Poecilia mexicana | reverse complement strand
AAGACACATTAGAAAAAAAGATTGTTTTGGAGGATTTCTGTCTGTAAAAAAATATTTCAACGGACTTATCAATGAGCTATTATCTGTTACTGCAAAATTCATTTTTGAACATTTTCTTTTACTTCCATTTGGATTTCTGCTGCTTCTTAAAACTACCCAAGTGCTTAAAAAACACCCAGCTGATTTTTGTTAACAAAATGAGTCGTTAAGTCACATTCCATTGGCTTTTTGCCGTTACCTAGCCGCCCCCGCCGACGCAGCCCTGTTACCTACCAACCAAGGCAGAGCTCATTTTGGAAAGTGATCAAAATGGGCAAATCTCATAAGAATGATTTTTATTCTAAAAAAAAATTTAATGAACATGTTTTGTATAGCTCGCAAACCTTTCCTAACCTATTCAAGGAAGCTTAATAGATCACATTTTATATGCACATTTGATGGAGGAATCATTAGATAATCTACCCCAGTTAATAGTCTACAAATGTCATACTTTTTTGTATTTTTACATTAATTTAGTAATAAAAAACACTGTCAGCTCACACTCTGCGTCTCTGTTTCAGCACCTGATATGATGGATCCCATCAGGACCGTGAAACCAAAGGACAGCAGGACCTTGATGGTGGACTTTAACCCAAAGACAGGGGCGACCTCTTACGTCATACGAGTTGAGAACACTAATGGCTTCTTTAGAGAGGATTCGGCGTCCTCCTCCCCGGCTGAGATTGACAATCTCAACCCGTACACCGAGTACCAGCTCAGCATCATGGCTGTGAACGATGCCGGCCGGAGCCAGCCATCGTCTCCCGTAGCTGCAAAAACACGTATTACCTTCTTTATTACAGTTATATTATGGCTATTATTAGAAACACAATACAAATGAAAAAGAACTATTTCAGCCTAAGGTTAGTTGGAGAGTTTGAGATATACCAGGAAAATCCGGAGCTGTCTCCAATCGGTCCAATTTGCCCTGAAGACGTCATTTGAGCTGCCATTTTGTGCATTAGTCATGTTCTGTTTTACCCAGGAAATGTGTCAGCATCCCTCAGGCCCTTCTCCGATATCATCGGCAACTCTGTATCTGACCTCATTTATGAAAACACAAAGAGATTATCCAATTTTTGCTTCCCATTACACAGCTTCAACAACTTATTTGTGTTTCTACCCCAAAGGAAAACATCTTAGACTTATTTTATTGTCATTGCACAAAGAAAGAAACTATTTTTTGTTGTGATACTCACAACAAAAGCAAAACGACTTCAACAATACGTTCACAGTTTATTTTTTATTTATATCAGGAGATTCTTAAAATGTCCAAATTTCAAACTTCTTTCTACTTAATTGAGATGATTTGAAGAGTTTTGAGGTAGAAAAGCCGTATCAGCAGTTGGTTTTCCATTACAAATTTTCGCAAAACTTTGTTGATATTCAGCTAGTGTCATAAAAACAAACAGAGTGTCACAGTTGTGGTGTTTCCATTAAATATCAAACAAGTAAATCACATCAATAATTTTGTTCATGCTATTGTCATTAAAAACATGCAGTGCGATCCTCCTCCTACCACTTCCTGTCGTCTTTTTTGTCTTTTCTGCCAGTAGTAACATCCGAAAAATATATTTGCTCCGTGGCAACATAGCGATTTTGAAAAAACCTCACGTTTTTTGCTAAAGACATTTTGGCGCTAGAATTAGGTGGCTTTTCGGCTGTATCAAAATTGTTTTATTTCGCGAAGCACCATTTTCGCGTCACACGTATCACGTGATCAACCACCGGATGTTGCACTGCCGCAACCCACGAAGAAGACGACGACAGGAAGTAGAGGAGGATTATGACGCAGCATGTTTTTTTAACGACTTATTGCGTGAACAAACGTATTCATGTGTGACTTTAATTGCGTTTCTCATTTAATGGGAACAACACAATTACAAAATTGCTTCTTTTGCAGAATATTAAAGTTTTACTAACACTTGTAATGGAAACTCAGCTTTAAAATGTCTTTTTAAAGGCATTAATTTCAGCAATTTCTTCTCCTCAGTGTTGCCACCTCCTCAGCTCTCCACCTCCTCTCCCAGTAACGACAGCATTATTGTGACTTGGCCTCCTGTTTCTGACGCGGCCCATTACACCGTGTTTATGTACAAGTTCGGCTCAAACACTGAGGAGAAGTACAACATGACCAACACCAAGCTGACCGTTCCTGGCCTGGATGCTGGATCCCTGTATGTCATCAAGAGTTTCGCTTGGGACCCGGAAGGCCGAGAGGGAGAGGGAAGTTTGTACGTCAACCAAACCACACGTAAGGAAACACAGAAATATTTTTATTCTTTATGTCGCCAATTACATTAAATACGTTTTCAATTGGGCGCTTTAACTTATCAATTAAATCACATATTTATGTCTGTTAGCATGTAAAAATGTCCTATTTACTTCAAACAATATGTCACGGTAACGATAAATTTCCCTAGCATCACAATAAGTGACAATATTGTTGTCTTGAGAATATTTTCAAGTCTTATAGTGATAATCACATAATAATACAAGTTCACCCTCTTAAAGATCAATGTGGCAGGTATTCTAAATATCCAAAATAAAACACAATTAAAAATAATGAATATAAAACATTTACAACTGAAGCCATAAATAAAATGTGTTATGAAGTTTCTAAACAAAATTTCCATTCAGTAAATATCAATCATCAGAATGGAAATTATCAAGCTTATTTTAATTGATTAACTGCTTATTGAAACAGCCTTAGTCATGACAGCCTATTTTATATTAGATTATGAAATGTTAAGAGTATTTCTTCTTTTTCTGGATACATATTTCAAATTAAAAAATTCCAATGCACAAAAATAACCTGAGTAAATTTTAAAAAATCTATTTTCAAAAGTTAATTTTATTTTTAAGTATAGGAAAATATGTTTATTTTAAAGTTTCAGGACATATTATTTTTTCTAATGAAAATAGCCTTAAACAGCTTATAATTTTTAAAAGCATATCCAAACAATCAGTATCCTCCTACAAGTCGATCCCACAGTTAGGGTTGGTTTTTGTTTTTACTTTTACAACTTGCATTGTCTTTTTACCAGGACCTCCGACTCCAACCTCTGTCAGCGTGTCGGTGGTGAGGAGTAACGTGGCCAGACTCTCCGTGTCCTGGGAACTCGGCCATGACGTTTATGGTACCATTGACTATCATGTGACAAGTGACCAGAACCTGAACTGTAACAGCACCTCCGGTTCCTGCACCCTGTCGCCGGTGGGCTGTGGAGAGGTCCACACCGTCCACGTCACGGCCTCAAACGAAGCCGGGCCCAGCCAGCCATCCAGCCCAGTGGTTTTTATCACCTGTGAGTAGAAGCATGAAGACTGAAGATGGTTACAAATAGGTCAATAAAGGGAAATGTGCAGCTAGCAAACGTAAATCCTAGCTAAAAGCTAGCATTTATCATCATTATCGTTACATAGAAGGTCCATAATAAAAAGGTAAAACAGCGATGTACAAAAAGATAAATAAAAAACAAACATGACATTGTTCACCGTCAAAAATAAATGATAATGCTAGGTGCATAAGTAGCACCTAGCATTAGCTAGCAGCTAGAATTTACTTCTGCTAGCTGCATAAGTAGTTAGCTAGCTGCTAGCATTTCCTTATGCTAGCCAGAGGCGGTAGAGATAAGAGTAGTAAAAATCATACTCAAGTAAGAGTAGCACTACTTCAACATATTTTTTTTTTCAAGTAAAAATAAAAAGTAGCCGTCCAAGAAAATACTCAAACTGAAAAAAACTCATATTTTTGGCAAACAGTCCCGTGTCCTCCAGAGTCTCTGACTCTCGTGGAGTCGTCAGAAGGAAACTGCACGCTGACGTGGAACACGGTACCTTACGCAGACGGCTATGAGGCCTTTGTCAAAAAAGGTGATGGCGGTGAGACAACCTGCAACTCCACCAGCAACAACTGCACATATCAGTGCCAGTGTGGATACACCTATCTGATGTCTGTGTTGGCGTACAACCTGGCTGGGAGCAGTCCTGAGGGGACGATTCTCAACTACACCACAGGTGAGCAGCAGCGCCGATAGTTACACAATCAAACAATAACAGAAATTAGGCTAGCAATTAGCATTTAGCTTGTTTAGGCTGTCATGCACGCAGGTTCATCTTTAAAGGTCATGTTTTGAAGATGTTATTTATTCATTATTAAATAATAGTTTCAAACTAAATATTCTAAATATTTAAATAGCAAACTAAATTTAGTTAAGTTAAATATTTGGCTACAAGCTAAATATGTAGTTTGTAACAGAAGTAGTATTAAGCTAACTATTTTGTTTGGAGCTAAATATTTAATAAGCAAGCAAAATATTTAGTTTGAGGTTAAATATTTTGCTTAAAAATGGCTTACATATTTAGTTTTAAGCTAAATATTTGGCTTGCTAACTAAATTTAGTTAGCTATGTAGTTTACAAACTAAATATTTAATTTGGAGCTAAATATTCAGCTTGTTATCTAAATATTTAGTTTGGAGCTAATATTTTGCTTTCTAATTACATTTAGTTAGCTAACTTAATATTTGGTTTCTAAACTAAAAATTTAGCTTGCTAATAAAATATTTTATTTGAAATTCTTAACTTACAAATGAATTAATAAAATGGTTAAAACATAACTTTGATAAATGAACCTACATTTTTTTTCTGTCTGGCTAATATTGCTGTTAGTTTTTGACATTGTGCGTCTAAATGACATCATTTATTCATGCTTAGAATCGTTAATCTGTGTGTTTCAGTCCCCTGCTGTCCAGAAAGCGTCTCTGTCTCTTCTGTGAGCGCCGACACGCTGGAGATCACCTGGACCGCGTCGCGGGGAGCAGAGCTGTACCAGACCCGGGCGGCTGACAACTCAGAGGTCGTCCTCTGTAACGACACGGCTCCGGTGTGCGCCCTCTCCGACCTCAGCTGCGACAGCTCCTACACCGTATCGATAAGACCTTGCAGTGAAATCAGTGGGTGCAACCATGCCTGCAAATCCCACACCAAAGACACAGGTAAGGTCTTACCTGCTGCTTTTCATAATAAAGTTTTGCTTTCAGTTTACAGCCAAATGCTTATCTGACAATTTCTTTTATTTCCTGAAAAATCCTTATTGTATTTATGCCATTTGCAGACTTTTAGAAATTGTTTTCAAGACTCTAGAAAATGTGTCAAACCTAAGTCGTGGGGGCCAAAACCGGCTCACTATAGCTTCTTTATGTGGCCTTCAAGATAACAGTTAAGTGCTTAGATATTATTTAATCAATCACCGCAAAGCAGTTTTTATCACTGCCAAATTACATCAATCGGTCCCTCCAGTTTTTCAGTTAGTTAGCAAGCTAAATATTTAGTTTGAAGCAAAATATTTAGCCCCTTAACTTAAATATTTAATGGGTTTAATATATAGCATGCTTCAGTTAAATGTTTTGCTAACTAAATATTAAACTAAATATTTGGCTTGCTAACTTAATTATTTAATACACTAAATATTTATATTAGCCTGCTTAAATGAAATATTTAGCAAAATATTTAGTTTTGAGCAAAATATTTGACTTGCTAACTAAATATTTAGTTTGAAGCTAAATACTTAACTCTATGCTAAATATTTACCAAGCTAAATTTTTACCAATTTATATATTCATATTTAGCCACTAAATATAAATAAATTAAATTAAATACTTATGCTAACTAAATATTTAGTTTTGAGCTAAATATTTGGCTTGCTAAATAAATGTTTAGTTGAATATTTATGCTATCTAAATATTTGGCACAATCGCGAAAATTCACTCAAAGTTAAATGTTTTAATTTTTTTTGCTTATGTATTTGAGTTCATTGTAAATTTTCCTCAAAAACATTGGTTTAGTCATGTTCACTCCCACCTGCAGGTGGCAGCGTTTCTTAGTTTTTGTGCCTCAGTCTGACTTGATATGTGGCAAGTAACAAAAAGTCACATTTATCATCATAAGAGCAAATATTGCAAAATTACTTGCAAATCTTTCTAAATTAGCACCAGCAAATCTGTTATTTTGTTTGCAAATTATCACAAAAACCATTGAGAAATCCTGTCTGTAATGATCAATGTGAAAAATGTTCAGTATTATTTAATTTTAAGAACTTACAGAATGCAGACACAGCTTTGACTAATATTTTAAGAGTTTGTTTTTTTATCACTATAATCTGGCACAACAACAAAAACATAAAAAGATTTTTTGCTTGTTTTTGTTTGTGTGTTTCTCTGTTTTCTTTCTTCCCCTCCAGCTCCCTGCATGCCTACAGACCTGGTTCTGGATCCAAAGAACTCCTCCGTTGTCAGTGTCAGCTGGAAACCAAACAACAGGGCTGCGAATTACACCGTGAGCGCAGAGAGTCACGGTGAATACGGGCAAAATGGCGGACGAACCTGCACCACCAGCGGAAACGGCTGCGACATCACCGAACTGCCCTGCGGCTCTAGCTTCGAGTTCAGCGTCACGGCAACCGGCGGCGCTGGGCGGAGCTTACCCAGCTTCTCCACCTTCCTGGAGACAGGTAAGAAGATGAGGAAAAGGCCTGGAAAAGCTGGTTTTGTTGGTGATTTAACCATTTCGTGTGAATCCAGCGTTTCAAAAATGCTCACCAGATTCTGTTTTTAAAGTTTTGAAAGCCACTGTCTGGTTTTTATAAAATTTAATACTAACTAGTTTTATACATAATAGTACCATGAAATTATCACTTCCAGAAGGAAAAGAAAATGTCCATAATTTCTGAACATTTGAAACATCTAACGAGCAAGGTGTTAATAGTTCTGGGTTTTTCATTATAGTTTAGTTTAATTCCATTGTGACTTTTTGTTTGTCTAATTCAGTTAGTTGTAGTTTATAGAGTGTATTTGCCAGTTTTATTAGTTAAATATTGTTTAGTTTTAGTTTCTTTTTTGTTAGTTATAGTAGACTAAGACAAAATTAAATTACAAATATTTATAAGCAAGAAATAAGAGGCTTGTTTTCGGTAAATAATTTCTTAATATTTATGAAAACGTTATATTTCCACTAACTTGTAACCAAACATTTTTCCCATAAAATAAGTGAAATAATCTGCCAGTGGAGCCATTACATTTTCATTAATATAAGGAATTATTTGCTCAAAATAAGTAAATAAGCTCCTGTGTGTTGCTTAAGTTACTTGTAAGTTAGTTTTGTCTTATTTGAAGTGAACTAAGATATTTGCACTAAAAACTAAACCTGAAACATTTTGTCAAGTAGCATCATAAACATCATCAATACAATAATAATTTTAAGTTTTAAAATAAAGAAAGAGAAAGCAACTTTTGAAAAAATCTCACATATTTTCCAAACTAATAAGAAAAATATGCTACATGTGCTTTTTGGTCATTCTGCTGTGGAAATTTTATGCAATTAACTCCATAAAAAAGCTGTAAAAACATGGTTTTTCTTTCTAAGTAACTGAATATCTCTCCTGCAGACCCCTGCTGCCCGGTGAACCTGACCGTGGCTCAGGTGACTCAGGCCATGTCCAATGTGTCGTGGTCTCACGCCAAGGCGGCGCAGTCCTTCATCACGTCCCTGACGTCGCCGCGTGGCCACGCCCGCTGCCACACCCAGGACTCCCACTGCCTCATGGGATGCATCACCTGCGGGACGAACTACACCGTTACCGTGGAGACGTTCAGCATCACAGGACGGGCGACCAACTGCACCTATCAGGGCTTCTCCTCCAGTAGGTGGCCGTTTCTATGACGACAGATTGACTGGCAACACAAAGAGTCTTCAAATCCAAACAGGAACTTAATATTCATCACTAAAGATGTTATAATTGTAACTTTGCTACATTATTTACACACAAAAAAACTCATAATTTTGGTTTTGAAAATTGAGAATGTGCAGCTTAAAGTGTTATTTTATATTACATTGAACTATTTTTGGATTAATTAATGTCCATCTCTTGGGTTGTAATCAAAATAAATGTATGAAACATTCATTGTTTAAAATAATCAGTTTATGTAAGAACATGCATGAAACTTGACATAAGATTCTGATTTGTTCTTTTTTCAGAGTTTTGCTCATAATTATTTGGTTACGATAATTTATTTTAGGTTTTTGAACAGATATTTCCTCTGGTTGGACGCTATGCAGCTGGAAAGATTGTTACTCTAACATTTTTACTTTTAGACTTAGATCAGAATCTACAATATTTTATTCTACACCATTTAGAATATTTAAATCAGAGTTTGACATTCTTGCCATCTCAAAACTCTCCAGATTGTGGAGTCCCATCCCACCAGAGGTCAGCAAAGTACGCAAAAACTGTACTCCAGTAAAAATAAAATGTAAACATTCAAGAAATTACTCAAGTAAGAATACAAAAGTATATGATAAAATGTCTACTCAAATACTGAATAACTGATTAAATTATCAATCATTCAGTATTTTAAGATTACATAATGAGACAGACCAAATTTTAAAGCTAAGTGGAGATTTTGGTATTTTAAAGATGAAAATGACAATAATAAATTTAAGTAATAACAAAATTAGGCTAAAGAAATGTTTTCCCATTCAGTTTCTCTCAATAAAAAAATATAAGACTTTAAAACGCCAGGTCTGTGGTGGGTTTGGTTAAAACATGTTTGTTTTTCATTCAGTGAGATGAAAATCCAGAAATGTTACTGAAGAGCAGAAATACTTCATAATAAAATTACCCAAGTAAAATTAGAAAGTACAGCATAGTAGAAATACTCCTAAAAGTACTTTTTTCAATAAATGTAAAATGTAGCTACTATTCTGCAGTGCTGCACCGTTACCTAGCAACCCCAGCCAAGCCCAGCCCTGCTGCCTAGCAACCAGGCAGAGCTCATTCTGGAAGGAGCTCAAAGTAGGCAGAACTGAACAGAATGATTTTGTTTACAAATGTAATGAACATGTTTTGTACAGAGCTTGAACCTATCCTGTTCAAGGAAGCAGAAAAGATCACATTTAATAAAACAGATCCTGTTTTTCAGTCAGAGTTTGTCTCTTTCAGGCCCCTGCTGCCCATCAGGCATCAAGCTCTACATGTTGGCCAGTAACTCTCTGCGGGTTTACTGGCGCAGCACAGCCAGCAGCCGCAGCACCACAGTGGAGATGCTGGGCGCCAGCAGCAACTACACCTGCACTGCCTCACCTGGGGAGAACAGCTGTGACGTGGAAAACATCCAGTGTGGAGACGTTTATCGGCTGGTCGTAGCGCCGCTCACAGCAGGGGGCAGCAGAGTCCCGTTCTGCCCCTACAGACTCTACTCAGGTACAACCGCCTGCATGAAACTTCACTAAAGTCATTTATGTAGTTTTGAGTTTGACTGTAGCACAGAAGAGTGAATATTTCTGCTTCTGTCTTTGTAGTCACTTGTTTGGGAAGCAACATCGGCACAGGTGAGCGTGTTTAAAACCTTTAAATCGCTTTCTTAAAAAACCCAAACTATTATGTCTTTAATCACTTCCACTTCTTTGCCTCCAGTGATTTATAGAGGAAAAAGAAGCGTCGACTGATTAACTCTGTGGTAAGTTTCAGGTTCTGTTTAAGAACAGTTAGCATAACTTCACCGTATTTTGAAACTGAATTAAACTAAAATCCAATCAATTATTTAAATATTCTCCATCCATACAAATGATGACAAAAATAATCATCTAAGGTTCTGGTCAATCAGGAGTATAAAGTCGACCAGTGGTGTCCAAAATGTGGCTCGGGGACCATTTGTGGCCCACTTACTGATTTTCTGTGGCCCACAACTTCAATTCAAGATTATAAATTTACCCCCTTTTATTTGTATTTTGACTATTTATTTTTAACCAGGAAAAAATATTACAAGACTAATTAAAATATAGAAAGTGTTGGCTACACCACAAAATATTCAGTACTTATTTTATTTTATTTTTGTGAGGAAAAATGTATCCAGCAGGGTTTGATGCACCCAGATGTGCTTTTTATAAATTTATTAAACTTGACTGTTTATTTTTTCAATAAAAGTGACCTAATTCTTGTTTTTTATTTCTCAGAATTGACCAAAAATGTTTTATTACTTCTAGTTGAGACCCTTAAACACCTACTTTATTGAGCATAGCATAAGTTATATAATTTAAAACTAAAGCAAGCAAAAGAAGAGCAGTAGCAAAGAATATTAAAAAGAGGAGGTAGAAGTATAAACTTATTTGTATACATATCAATTTTAATATGGAAAACCTTCAAAACCGTGTTAACATTCTGAATCTACAACAATTTACATCCATTTAAAAAAAATACAATTTCTCATTTAAGTAAAGTCGGTAATTAAATTAGAAAAAAAATCAGTATTTTGTTTCTTTCTCCATTTTTTTAAATTAATTTTTTAGTAATTTTAACTTGAAAGTTTTGATGCCCTGGAAATAAGCTGCTGCTTTGTGTCTTCCAGCCAGCAGGTGGCGCCAAACGCGCTTGACTTCTAATTGCAGAGTTCTGAAAACTTCAAACTTGTGTCTTCCAGCCAGCAGGTGGCGCCAAACGCGCTTGACTTCTAATTGCAGAGTTCTGAAAACTTCAAACTTGTGTCTTCCAGCCAGCAGGTGGCGCCAAACGCGCTTGACTTCTAATTGCAGAGTTCTGAAAACTTCAAACTTGTAAATAGATTTAGCGAGAAACACATTAAATTTAATTCAAAGGATGTAATTATCAGATTTGAGTGATTTTGAAATTTTATAAAATGTATTTATTTAGAACTTAAAGGATGATAGATTCAGATATAATACAATCAGTTTTCTGACTAAAATTATTTATGAAAATACAATTTGTAGAAAATGTGAATATTACATAAAACATTTTAAGAATAAATCTTTAGACTTGGATTCTGTCTCTCCACTTTGGGAATTTCATATCCTAGAGACATAAAATAAAACAAAGATTTTATATGATTTTCCTCTTTTTGCCTTATGTAATAATCTACTTTTCTGAGAAACTGAATGTTATGTTGTCACTAACTATATGTACTATAACTGTCGAAATTAAAATAAAAATGCTTTTTAAACATGTACTTATTCTAAATAAATTAATAAATATATTGAAGATTAAGCAAAATTTGTTTCCTGACATCAACTCAAATGTTGGTTTGTTAGTAAGCTGGTAAATTAGTGGTGTAAGATTTAAAATAAAATATAGTTACATTTTAAAAGTATACCTACCTATATTTTGTGTGTGTTTTATTGTGGATCCTGATGGCACAATTGCGCCTCCTTAATTCTGAAGATTTATTTTATTTCTTATTTTTAAATGACATGGACTACTTTTTGCCTAGAAATAAACAAAATATGTATTATTTTCTCTGCAAAAAATTACCTAAAATGTGAAAATCTTCATTTTTGAGCAACTTTTATTTTATTTCTCAGCAGACTCCAGTTTCTGGTGGAGTTCAACACTTCGTTCTCCTGGATAATCTCTTCTTCTCTTTGAACAGACATGATGTTTTTAATCATGATTCAACACAAAGTAATTACTCATGTTTGACTTCTTTACAATGTAACAGAAACTTAATGGCCAAGTAAAACGACCAGCAAAAATCAAACCGAAATCAATCAAATTGCTTAAAATATTTTCAATAATGAATGTTTTGATTTTTTTTTTTAAATGTGTCATTTTTTTAGTTGCCTCAGCCCAAGCAGAAAGCCTCCTTGCATTGAAGCAGCAGATACAGATTTTAGCATCTTTAAATAAAAACATCAAGTCATTTTTCAGTGCGCTGTTTCAGACTGTTAGGATGAATTCATGTGTTTTAAATGTGAAAAACTGAAACATGTTTCAGTTATTAAACATATTATCAGCATCGATTATGTCTCCTGTTGTCTCTTTTGTAATTTAAATATACACTTTGTATTAAAATAACAGAATTTAGCAAAAATAAAACATACATACACTGCAAACACACAAAATATTAAGTGATTTCTGTTTAGTTTTTAGTGTAAATATCTTAGTTCACTTGAAATAAGACAACTCATATATAAGTAACTTTTCAGTTAGACAAATAAAAGCTTGTATTAAGTCAACAATTTCTTAATATTGAAGAAAAATTACTAATTTCATTGGCAGATTATTTTACTTATAAAAAGACATTTTTCCATGTTACAAGTAAAATAATCTCAATATTATTAGTACTTTTTCATCAGTATTAAGGATCTATTTATATAAACAAGCTCTTTCATATATTGATGAAAAGTTACTTATAAGTGAGTTTTGTCTTATTCTAGGTGAATTTAGACATTTAAATCTTTTTTTTACTTCTCTTTGATTAGCATGACGCTTTTGGGGAAGAAAAAGCTACATAGTGATCCTAAAATCCTTTTTAGAATGTTTTATAAATGTTATGAGAGTTTTTTAACACACACCCAGATAGCAGGATCACTTTGAGCTGCCATGATCTTTCATTCACAGCCCAAGTTTCAGTTGGCTAACGTCCCAAAACCCTGAAAAGAAGGCCCTCATATCATCCACAATGGTTGGTTTAATAAGAGACTCTAGAGAAAATTTTATAAAAGCACTTGAAAAATATCTCAACCACAGAAATTATAATTCTTGGACACCAGTAGACCTTTGAGGTGTCGAGCGTTTTATGTAACTGTAGGGAAGCCAGGAGGATTTGTGGATGTTACAGCAGTCCAGTTTTCATAATAAATCCACGCCCAGATTAAGATCAAATTTATCGTCCCCCAGGGGCAATTTGGTTTAAAAAAAAAAAAGATTTAGGTTACAACCGCAGGCTCAATTTGGGTCTATCCAGTTACATTATTAATGAGACTGATAATAACCACAACAAATATTAATTTTTATTGCCATTTATCTATAAAATGGTGTCAGAAGTCTGTAATTTGGTTTAGTTTTCTCAAGTTTTAGCTGTTTTTGTAGAGTTGGGAGACACTTTAAAATACCGTTCAGCCTGTGTTCATTTTTCAAGGTGAGGGAATCAAACCTACAACCAGAGGTGGGAAGAGAACCAAAAAATGATACTCCAGAAAGAGAAGCACTACGTCAACATGTTCTTATTCAAGAAAAAGTAAAAAGTAGCCGTCCAAGAATTTACTCAGGAAAGAGTAAAAGTTTATTTGATAAAAATGTTACTCAAAAACTAATGTATTATGCATTAAGTAAAAGAATACATAATAAGTAAATGTTGTAAAAATAGTCAAGAAAGCACAAATTATAGTTTATTTAATCTAAAATTGTTTAAAAATAAAGTATACTTATATTGTGGACAACAACCTGATGAAAGAACAAGTATCAATGTCTGATATTTGCCGCGTTATCAGCGCTATCTGCTTTGTGAATCATATGAAGAGAGAAAGAATGGCATTAATACAATATGCAACATAATACAGGTGAATTCAATCCACAGTCATTCCACAGAGGCAGCATCATCACAGGTTCCCAAAAGGTTTATGAGAAATCTGCTGTCAGGAAAAAAAAGCAACAGAATATTTTTAAAAATACCATCAAACATAGCCAGACAAACTCAAGGATTCTTGGATTTGATTGAGTTTCTTTTTTAATGAATGGTTTGCTCTGCATCCCCAGAACCGGAACCACATGGAGAAACAGCATTCAGCTTCTATTCACCACAAATCCGGAACAAACTTCTGGAAACCTGAAAAGTAGTATTGCAAAAGTAATGTTTCAGTTGTTGATAACTTTGTATTTTTGTGATTTTATGATGTAAAACTCTTAGAACTCCCTTGTTGCTAAAATGTACCTGCAAATAAAATTTATTGATTGATATACAAAACATCTTCATGAGATTTTTTGCGTAAAAGCAGCCGACCAAACGAGCTGGAGATCAGCTATGGTTGCTAAGTAACAGGCAGAGTTCCGCTGGGGTTGCTAGGTAACGGCGGAGCGCCTGTAGAATGACTTAATCTGAAACAGCTCATTTTCCAGACACCAAAAAATATTAATTTATTGTCAAAAAAAAAACGAATTTTGAACAAGCCCACTTTAAGTTTTCTAATTTTTCCTGCTTTTAACAGACAAACAGTAAGAACAAAGTGTTCACTGGCTGCCTAATATAAACCACTAATAAGTAGGTATCCAGTAATCACTGTAATCTTATACCTTATAAGTGTATGCTTGTTGTCAGAGGTGGGCAAAGAACCCCAAAATTTAACTCAAGTAAGAGTGGCACCACTTAAAAAAAACATATTTTTACTCAAAAAAAAGTATTTGGTAAAAAGTCTACTCCAGTACTGAGTAACTGATCAAATTATTCATATTATAATTAATATTAATATTTAAAATAACATCATCCACCAGACCAAAATACACAGTGAAGTGAAAATGTTGGCATTTTAAGGACCAAAATGACAATAGTTCGTAACAAAAAATAACAAAATCTAGCAAAATAATTTTTTCCAAATCAGATTCTTTCAATAAAAAAAAACTTATAAAACTTTAACAAAAACTGCAGGTGTGTGTCTGCCTGGTGAATTTTTGATTAAATATGTTTGTTTATTTTTCTTTCAATGTGTAGAAAATTCAGAAATTTACTCAAGAGAAACGATACTTCATAATAAAATTATTCAAGTAAAAGTAAAAACTACAGCATTGTAAAAATACTCCTAAAAGTAAATGTTTTCCAGGAAGTTAAGTTACTCAAATAAAAGTAATTGAGTAAATGTAACTCTGTATGTTGTATGTGAAACATTTTGTATTATTTTGTTGAGTTTGCACCAAAAACAAAACACCAATCCTGGCAGTATTTTATCTGTTGTTGTTGCTAGGTACGACCAACAAACTGTCAACATAAAAGACGAAGATTAGCTGAGAAATCTACTGGAAGTTGCATCACGAGATGCTCAATACGTGTGACCTGTAACAGAGTCCCCTCAGGACAATGCAAGGAAATATCAGGGTGTTCACATCGCTTGTCCTCATTCAATGAGCTTAGAATTGTGCATTTACAGGGCAGCTTAAGTTTCCTGCAGGGTTTCATGTTGACTTCCTTTTTTCTCTTTCTAGTGCTTCATAAGGAAGCAAGTGGCGATGGCCCTTCTATTATTTTATCATAAAAGATCTATTGTTGTTTGATAGTTATTTTTGCTTTTTATTATTAATGGTGTTTAAAATCTTTCAAAAATAAATAAATACAGCCAAGAGCCACAGCGTGAGTTTTTTTTTCTCTAAGAATGCATCTATTTAGATGAAATCCAAATTCCCAAGATTACGTTCCTTTTCTTCAGTTTCAGTAGAACTTGTCTCCTTTTCTTAAGCTGCCCCTCCTTAGTCATTATCTCTAGGGATCAGGTCATTCACTGTATTCTTGTGTATTGTTAGAAAAATGACAAAAAAGATGTTTAAACCCATAAACATGACTTTGGAGTCCATTACTTACTGTGAACTGGAAATGGAAGGAAAATGGAAACTTAAAAATAAAATGGAGCTTTATGTAAAAATGAGGTCTTTCTGTGACCAAATGAACGCCGTTTGTTTGGCAGTTTAAATCGGATTAAATCTGATCAGATGGTTTTTATAAAAGAACCAGTTCATATTTTAGATCTTAGGAAAAATAAATAAATAATTCACTATTTTTTAAAAACACATTAATGCAAGTCATACACTATAAAACAATTGAGCTGCAGGTAGTTACTCTTCAAGTCAAAATAGAACATTATGTTTTATAAAATATAAAAATGTTATATTTCTTATAGCTTAGAATTAGTTATTTTAATTTGACAATAAAAGATGTGCGCTTGGTCAACTGGGTGAGGACAGTATTTTTGCATACTGAGAAATAATTATTTGGTTTAAATTACAAGCTGTGACAGATCAACATTAGTGAGCTATCTGACAACTTGTCTATTGCTGCTAATCAACTTGATGAAATTAAAATTTTAAGGTTGACTCATAATTGAGAAAAAGCTAATTAATTTTCTAGTAAATTGTAAATTTGCTCTTAAGATTAGATAGGGATTTTCGTACACTTAAGGCGCTTTCGCACTGCACGGAACGGTACAGAACGGTTCCGAGCGTGTTCGCATTACAACTTGGGACCGGTTCCACCCGGCCCCATGGAACCACAAGAGCTGTGGTTCTAATCGTGCCGGCCAAGCGGTTCTACTTAGAACCAGCAGCTGATTGGCCGCTGGTTGTTATGGAGTCAGATGTTGATTTTCCGTTGACAGCTGGCTCTCACTACTATAAAAGAGTGCTCTTTGCAATATTTTTATTAAATTGGCAGTTAGCCACCAACCAACTCAAACCACATTGTTTAGTTTTAAAAATAAAGACGTCCTGCACCGCTTCGATGGCGCCCCCAGTGTAATGCGAACACAACGGGGCTGGAACCGTTCCGTGCAGTGCGAAAGCGCCTTTACTTTTTGATTCGTGCGTAGAATTTCAACCGGGCCAATCAGCAAACAGGAGAAGCTGTGAACGTTGTCGTCCATGCTTTGCGCCATTTAGCCCGTAGTTTTAGCAACAGCAGCAGAGGAAATGAACGAAGCCGTTCAAGTTTTTTTAATAACTTTATTTCAAACAAATAACATAAACATACATATGGACGTAAACTCAATGACAAATATTAAAATATAATAATAAAAACAAATAGTAAATAATAATTACAGACATTCAGGGTGTTGCTGTTAAAGTCTAGAGAGACAAAAGTTAAAGAAATATATATATTTGTATATATATACATTGGTAAAATAAAACTTTGTGAACTTTTTTCAGTTATAGTTTTCATAAGAAAAAGTGTCAAAAATATATTTGAATACATATGAAGAAGGATATATTACAGCAACAATAAAAATAAAAAACAAAACAAAACAAAACAAGAGGGATCTGCTTATGAGATTAAGTTAAATTTTTGAAGAGTTAAAGTTTTTACCAGTTTCTTGTTATTAAAGTTAAGTTTTTCAACAGAGGCAATATACATTTTTAAGTCAGTTTCTTGAAAATTATTAAAAGAGGGGATTTTTTCACTCCATTGAAGCCGTTCAAGTCCGTGTTGGCCAGCGCTTCCAAATATCCGCTATTTTGTTCGGTTGGGCCCTTCTCTCTTCACAGTCCAGGAGTTGTTTACAAAGCCGGCAACTTCCGGTTAGCTTCATATCGTTGAAATGACGCATAGCCACGGATAAACGTTAGCGATTGGGTAAAATTTTCCCCCTATTAAATGCCGTATTCTTCTGTTAAACTGTAACATTTTGTTCCGATCCACCCGTCGAAAACAATTTCCGGACTCTTTCAAACAGGTGTTATTTTGCTGTAACGCCCATAGACATTAATATTGATGTCTATGGTAACGCCTGCAGTTCTCAGTGAAACTTTTCTGTAAGGGCTGCAGGGTTTATTCTGCGCATGCCCGGGCGGTTAGCAACAAAAGCAATTGCGGATAGAATTGTTCTGTGTTGTACTATTTATAAGCTGTTCAATTTACAATTCATGATAATGAATATTTGTGTTACATGAGCACTTTGTTCACGGTAGATGGAAGCAGGTTACTGTTTTGAAAAGCTATTCGAAGCTAGGTGGAAACAAAGGATCAAATGCGCATGCGCTCTACATTCTAAAAGCAAAGCGCCATCTAGTGGCTTGTCATGACAACTACAGATGATCCAAGGTGTCGACGGTGCTTTCAAAAAGTGGATAATCGGAAAACACTGACAGTTTCCGGAGGAGTAAATTTCCGCCAAAAAATTCAGAAATTTTTAGATTAATCTCAGAAATTTTCTACAGAAAACTTGGACGTTTCTGAGTTTCAAAAGTTGAAAATTTTCGACTTTTGATTTCTGCTTTTAATCTGAACATTTCTAATATTTTTTTCTAGCACATTTTCAACTTTTGAAAATTTCTGAGATTAATCTTCAATTTTTTGAGTTTTTCCAGAAACTTTTGACTTTTCAAATTCAGACAAGTCCCAAATGTTGCAAATTTTCAACTTTGAAAGAGTTCTTTTGTAGAAAATTTCTGAGATTATTCTAAAAATGTCCATATTTTTTCAAGCAGTTTTTTTCCACCTTTTGGAGTGCAAAGTTAAGAAAAGATTTGCTTTTCTTGTTTAAAAAAACTAGAAATATCTTCTTTTTTAGAAAATTTCTGAGATTTATCTTAAAGTGTCTAATTTTTTCTAGCAACTTTTTGACTTTTCAAGTGTTTTCTTAACTAAAAATAGTGGCAGGGTGATAATTCACACATTAAAATGTAACACTGTCAGATAATGAATAGAGAAAACAAAGTTGTAAAACAATACATGGATAGAAGCTTTTAGGAAAGATGGGGATCCATTATAAACAGCCCCTATCACAGGTTGTGCAAGCTGGTACATAAGTGTTAGCTAAACTTATCCAAACAGCATCCATCCCTCCCTCTGCAGCTGTGACTGCCTCAGGCTGCAGGTTGGACCGCCTCTCCTCATCAGGTAAACATGATTGGTTCTCACCCGTCTTAAATCAAAGCTCAAAAGAATCCTGCACATCTTTTGTGTTTAGCTCCCTTATACATTAAAGAGATTTTAATCCCAGTCTCAGTGTGAAAGATGGGATTGCTGGGAGCCATAGGATTTTCTTTAGTTTTGGTTTCTCTCACACAGGTAAATCTATGTTTAATCTGAATGTATTGTAATTTATTGCTGGAATTTAAATCATATCACATACATTATTTTGCTGTTTACAGATACATCATTGTAGTGCAGGAGGTAAGAAAATTAAAAAACTAGTCTCACAATTTCAAGGCCAAAAGTGGAATTTAGAAAGATAAATATGTACAGGTAAAACTGTTGTTTTTCCTTTTATATGTGCTGTGGTTTATTAACTTTACTGCTTCATACTTCTGAATTTTCAGCGTGTAAAATTTTATCAGCAAAGTCAACAGCTGCCTCTTCCATTTTTGTAAAATGGGAGAGTTATCCCGGAGCAACAAGCTATATGTTGGACACCAGAAGGAAAAACTCGACAGATACGGCGCCGATTGTCCTTGTATCAGGGGCGCAGGTGACTGAGAGGAGCATCCAGGGTCTCAGTCCTGGAACTGAGTACAATGTGACTCTTAAAGTGATAAATTTTTTAAGTGTGAGCTGTGTGGCGTCAGCGTTGGCACTCACAGGTAAACCCAACAGGGAATATTTTCGTTTTTGCTTGATATCTCACATATTAAACAGATAAATAAAAAAATAGGCTTTTAGATGAGAAAGTTTTAATATTCTCTTAAATTAAACATTTTGGTGCATATAAAGCTTTTCTTTTCTCTGTTTTTCACTCAGTACCTGATACATCACAAATTTTAGACGGCTGGCCACAGTCAAGTACCTCCTTTACTGTAAAATGGACAGCAGTGCCATCTGCGCAGCACTACATCCTGCAGGTGTTCTCCCAGGCTACAGAGAAAATGCTAAACTTCACCTACACCACCACCACAGCCATGGTGACAAACCTGCAGCCCGCCACCAACTACGACTGCTACGTTTACACGGCTAACCAGGCAGGCTTGGGAAGCAGAAGCAATGTCAGGACCATCACAACGTGTGAGTTTCAAAAAATCTGACGAGAAACTTAATCTGTTTTACTCAAGACAAGTTGTTAGCTATTGAGTAAAGAGATCTTTATTTGCGTCCAAATTAGAAACAGGAAGAGAACAGGCAACATAACCCTGATCATCGTGGAGTTTATGTTTGTTTCTATGTATTTATATTTGGTTTCTTTTTGAATTTAGTTTGGTTTCAGCGCTGGTGTGGTGCTTAAAGAGTTTTCTGCTTTGATTTGAAGTATTTTTATCTAACATTTAGATGGTGTTATCAAAAGTAGAACATTAAAACAGTCTCAAACTGAATAATCCTAATTAAGGATGCCCAGAGTAAGACTTCTTGTCTTTAATTCTGATCATAGTTATTTGTGATACCAAGTCCTACGAACATCTAATTCCTTAAATCTGTACTACATATGGATATGCTTCAAAGTATCAATAGTTTTAAAGAGCAGTGAAAAATAAAACAACTACATTTTGTTCATATTACATCTCTACTACGGCACAAAGATGGTGTCCAACTTGACCAAGTCACCAGTGAGGCTGGAGGATCTGTTTTCCTTCCCATGTTATTCTTGTTCCAGTTGAAATTTGTTTGGTTCAACTCTGGAGTTATCAAAGTTACAAAAGCTGCTAAAATATTCTGAAAACACAAAATCTAAAACCAGCATAACTTTATTATTTGTTTCTAACAATAAATCTGACTCAAATTTCACTCCACAGCAGATTCAGCAGCAGATTCACTTCCAGAAGTGGAGCTTTTACTGTGCTCCACTTGATTTTTAAAATATAATTTAAATGTCATGGCTAGGACTCCTAAACTCTGATTACTAATATAAGTAAATATTGTATCCTAGTCTAATAATAAATGAGAATTTATGCGATCTGTTTTGTCTTTTAGTGGTGCAGCCTCCTGTTGGAGTAGCAACAACACCAATCAGTGTGGAATCAGTGAGAGTTACGTGGACGCCGGTGGTAAACGTCCTGATGTACCAGGTCACCATCCGGAACCTCGATGAACCCACCATGAAGCCTTCTGTGTACAACGTCACAAACACCAACCAGGACATCAACGGCATCCGCCCATGCTCCAACTACCTGATATCTGTGTCCTCGTTCAACAAGTTCCTGGTGCTGAGCGAGCCCACAAACCACAACTTCAGCACCAACAGTGAGTTTCCAGAGCCAAAGCTGGATCAGTAACTGCTGGATAAAGATCTAGGTCAGCTATTCTCTCTCAGGCCAGCCTTTCAGACATGCAGAAGATGATCCTCAGGGTAAAAAGGATTCAGATTCTCCAGCATCTTATCTTGTTGTTGAGGGTGTCATAAAAAATTCCCTGAGAGAAATTAATCCAAAGGCTATTTTTTTTTAATCTTTTCAAATAAAAGAGGGTCAAATTTGAGCCCGTGGTTATCTAATCAGCAATTCTGACTTGATCTGAACTTTTCAGGCTGCAACAATACAAGACCTTGCCAAGTTGTTTGTCTAGTTTCTATTGCAAATATCTTAGCACATTGAAAATAAGACAAAACTATCTTACAAGAAACATTTAAACCCAATATAGGAGCTGTTTTAAGTCAATAATTCCTTAATACTGATGAAAACGTTCTGCTGGCAGAATATTTCACTTACAAGTAAAATAGTCTGTCGATGGAGGTAGGATTTTTTCATCAATGTTAAGGAATTATTTACTTAAAAAGGCTCTGATATCTTACTGAAACCATGCTTGGAGGTTGGACCTTACATATTTATTTGCACTAGAAACTAAACAGAAATTAAGATTTTTTGTTTTTGCAGCTCAAAAGTGCATTTTTCCCAGCAGCCTGATGACCAGAAGCCTCTGAAATATACAGAAAATATGGATTAATTTAAAGTTACAAGGAAGAAAACATGTTATCATTCCCCATAGTAATAATTTATTGTTGTAATGGTGAGAAGCTTTAACACTGCAAAACACAAAATTTGACTAAGTTTTTTTGGTCCAGTTTCTATTGCAAATATCTTAATACTTTGAAATAAGACAAAACTAACTTGCAGGTAGGTTTTCAGTAGGAGCTTGTTTTAGTTCAGTAATTCCTTAATTTTGATGAAAAAATCCTGGTTCCATCGACAGACTATTTACTTGTTTTAAGTGAAATAATCTGCCAGTGGAACTAGTCCTTTTATAAAATCAATATTAAGGTATTATTTACCGGAAACAAGCTCCTATTTCTTGCAGAAAAGTTACTTGTAATTTGGTTTTGTCTTATTTCAAGAGTACTGAGATATTTGCAGTAGAAACTGGACCAAAAATACTTGGTGAAAATTTTACACTTTCATAGTGTAGGAGGTTTTCTCATGTGAAAAACACACAAAATAAATCAAATTTCTTATATTCAACCTTTCACAGAGTTGGCACCAGTGTCATCTGTATCAGTGGATTACTCCTGCAGCACAAACTCTGCCAAAGCATCTTGGTCGTCCGTCTTTGGAGCCAGTTCCTACATCGCCACAGCAGTGGATGAAAACGGATCAGAGATGCAATGCATGAGCCAGAGCACCAGCTGCACCATCGTCGGACTGACATGTGGCCAGCAGTACGAGGTGCACGTCATACCGGTATCAAACAACTGCAAGAACCGGGTCAACGCCACTTCAGCTTCGTTTCAGACTGGTGAGCCACAAAACAGCAAAGAAAAACACAAAGTAAACCTCAGTCTCATACTGAGCCCCATAAACATGCATTTGTTTTATATAAATACCTTATTCTACTGGTATTCGGCTAGTATAACATGCCCCCAACATGCTTCACTGCAAAAACACCAAATAAAACCCCCCAAATATTTTTGGTCTAATTTCTAGTACAAATATATTGGTACATTTGAATTAACATTAACATTTCAGGAAGATATAAAAGCTTGTTTCATTAATATTGATGAAAAAGTATCAATTCCACTGGGAGATTATTTTACTTACAATATGTAAGGAATGTCTTAAGTGGAATAATCTGCCACTGATACCACTTTTAGAATTATTGATTTATTTACTTAAAACAAGCTCCTATATCTTATTCAAAAGTTGCGTGTAAGTTAGTTTTGTTTATTTCAAGTGTACTAACATATTTTCACTCGAAACTAGACTGAAATACTTAATAAGATTTTGTGTTTTTGCAGTGTAACCATTCCAATAGTACTCCAAAGCTGGAAGAAAATCACATTTTCTCCCCTAAAGTTTGAATTCTAACATGGAAAGTCTATTGGTGTTTACCTCAAAGTCCAATATGGCTGCCATGTGTAAGAGAGGTGGTACAAACGGATCATTCTTGACTGATTATTGGCTTATATTTTACTTATAGTAATATTGTTTTTGTTCACCAACCACAACAGTTACCGAATTTCACAGACTTGGAAGAGAATTTCAAATTATTCTGTGGTTCATGTTCTGACTTCTGAGGGAAAAGGTAACTCTGAAAAATAATGGGAAGATGATCTGGAAACAAACAGCATTAGCCTCTAGCCAATCCATCGGACAATGTTACAAAATATGTGAAGAAATATTGGCTTTTTTACAATTTTTTCTTCTGTGTATTTCATTATCCATTAATTGTTACAGCTGTTTGGCATTAATGCAACCTCAAATGTAGTCCTCATATGTAGTGATTTTAGCTACTAATGCAGTTGAATGGTTCCTCCTGTCTTTTTATTGACAGAAACATTTTAATTTCCAGACTGCTATGCTAGCTTAAAGAGCAAGCTAGCATAGCAAGCATCTCAAGCTAGCATAGCCAAGATGAGCATGGCAAATAACCTTTATTTTAACCTGTATTTTATCTGAATGATTGACAAAATTAATCAGATTGTATTATTTAAATATATATATATATAATTAATTAAAAAATTTATTGCATAATTTTTTCCCCATCAACTTTCTTACATTGAAAAACACTGTCCTATAAGAAGAAACTGTTACAGTAGGCCCAAAAAATAAATTACAAAAATTCTAGCGACCATAAAAGACACTTTTTTGCTCTACACTTCGTGTTCTTGCCATTGAAATTTAAATATTATTTATATATTTCTGAATTAGTTTTCTTTCATTTTCTCTCTCTTTTTGTTCTTTTATTTTATTTTAGCATTGACATGTATATGGAAAGATTAAAATGACCAAAATAAAAAAGTAAAATGTTGACTAATTGATAGATAAGAAAGGAAAAATGGTAATAAATCAAACATCATCATTGCTAAGACTGATTTTTTTCTCTAGATTTTATAATCTTAAAACAGATGAAATCTCTGAATTTTTATGCAGAAATCCTGAGTGCCAGAAAAAAATTAACTCCGGTATAAAGAAACTGAATAAGAAATCCAAGAATCATTCTGATTTAATTGTCTGGTAACCTGCCTGCTTGTGAAATGCCATCTGACATCTGACCCCCATCTAATCCATTTCTAGTTAAATATGTGGCTTTAAACTGACACAGGCAGCAGAGAACTGTAACCTCATCCATAAGAATTAATTGGGTGATTAAATAGCAAATAAAAGATGTAACCTAACCGCTAAGCACCGGTGAAATGAATGGGGATGTTCTATCAAATTCTTCGATGGTGAGAGCTTTCACTGCTCCACCCAGGTGTCTCTTTTTGTTAAATGCTTTCATCTCACATGTCGCTCCATTCTTCTGAACATCCTGGCTCAAACTCGCTGTCCTGCCTCACCCACGCAGGGTAAACAATAAAATAAATAAAGACTTCACTGTAATTTAGTTGTGTCTGCTAACTTCTACTCTTCTTAAATTTGTGAGTTTGTCAGACGTAGCTGTGTTGACTTTTCATTAATTTAAACGAGGGTTTCTAAGTTAGTGCTTACTATTTCCCAGAATGCTTAGTGGCATGTTTTTGTATCCTGTGTTGCAACGTGAGTGAGTGTGTTACTAAGGCAAATATTAATCGAGTGCAACTGTTAGTTTGCACTGCTAGAGGATGACATTCATCATGTTCAAGCTATTTTTTGGCAGAATTCATTGTGTTGCTAGTAGAAAGTATTATTAGCAAGACACAAAATCTCACCAAGTATTTTTGGTCTAGTTTCTAATACAAATATCTTGGTACAATTGAATCAAGACAAGCAACTCTGCAGCAAGATAATTTTACTCATAAGATATTTTTTTCATGTTGTAAGTGAAATAATATGCCAGTGGAGTTAGTACTTTTTCATCAATATTAAGGAATTATTTATTTAAAACAAGCTTCTCTATGTTGCTTACAAGATGCTTGTAAGTTAGTTTTGTTTTATTTAAAGTGTGCGCAATTTTCAAGTTAAATGACTTTCAAATGTTTTACAGTGCTGCGTCACTAAATCTGGTGATTATAACACAGAAACCCCCTGTGGTAATCATAAGCTTTAATAAAAACATAAATTAAAATATTTCTCAGATATAAGAGGTAAAATGTGTTAGATCCTTTAAAATGAGTCTCATTACTTTGGGGAATACTTGTTTACAGGTTTCATCTTTCAAATCCTGTTTGCTGTCCAGGTTCACGTCCATGTTTGAATAATCTTTTTAAAAAATGGGTCTCCCATTCAGCTTCACATTGTTTTGTGTTCTTTCCCTTCATAATAGACTTGTGCTTTTATAAAACCTGAATGCAGGGAAACGCAGCTATCTGTATCAGGGCGTTTTAACCTAAAAAGAGATGTGAGACATTTCCCTTTTGATTGTGACATTTAATCATAATTACTGGTATTTTTAACTCTTCTGTCATACATTAATCACCTATTCTTCTTTTGGTAGCCTCTTGTGAATATATATGTATACATTAAAGTATATAACATGATGTGGTTACGAGGTTTAAATTACAAATTTGATATCTCTTTCTGTTTAGCTCCCTGCCCTCCTGGCAACCCGATGTTGTTGCGAGAATGTAGCAGCAACGTTATCATCTTCTCATGGAATCACACAAGCAACATAGATTTCTACATGGCCCGGGCAGAAGACTCAAAGGTAAAAAATAAATTAATAAATTATTCGGTGTCTGATTTGGGGTTTATTCTTTAAAAAAAAAAAAAAAAAAAAAATTGGTCCGGTGGGAACGGCGAAGTAGGTGGCAAATTTTGCTAACTGATTTTGTTAGCCAGAAGCTAACGGCCGGTGGAACCATAGACATAATATAAGGATAGACGCCTCATGCCCCGCTGTCGCCTATTGTCGCTGACGAGATTTAGGGCGGCCATCTTGGAGCGGTATACCACTCCACTCGGTACTATGTGTTTAACAGGCACAGTGACGGATCAGCGACGGATCAGCGCATTTAATCGATCATAACACACTTTTTTGTTACTGGAAACCATATTCAAACATCTATCAAAGCTACATTTATAAACAATTGTATTATTTAAGTATGTTATTTAAGTTATTTAAGTATTTAAATATGCTTAGTGGCTATAACAATAGAATAGGAATGGAATATTCTGATATTGATGTATAAAGAGCATATTACAAAGCACACAGCCGTTCATAATTTATTTAATAAATTATTTAGTAATATCAATACATATTTAAATAACTATACAACACAAATAAAGATTCATAATGGCACAAATAAATAATTAATACTGAATTATATATATATATATATATTTTTTTTTTTTTGCCGACTTCTAGCTTCAGAGATTCAGCAGCTGAGATTAAGTCCAAAATCTGATGAGATCCATCCTGCTGCAGTGAATCCGTCTCTCTTTATAGATTTCTCCCTCTTCTTCCTCACATCTTTATGAAACTTTCAAAACAAAAACGGAAGATTTGGGATGTATCTTACTAGTGAAAGAATATAAATAATAGTCTTTACCACCTGTGTAAACTTTGCCGGTGAATGTTATAACACATACGTTTTATAATATGTGTTATATTGTTTCATTTCTAAGGCTCTTGTGTCATATAATCTAAGTCAATGTTAGAGAACAATTAATATTTTTAGATGTACAGAATCTCAGTTAGTCTTCATAGCGGGGCTGAACCCGTATTACACCGGGTTCAGATACCAGCTAGGCGAGATACCAGCTAATATTAGCTGGTATCTCGCCGGTGGACATAAATACAGTAAAGTAATATTCTAATCACAATATATACACAATAATATGTCCATCTTACTTGTGAAATGCTGTCTGTGGAGCCCTCACATCAATAATCCATAGATCCGAACAATAATATCCCTCAGAGCTGAGGCATCTTCTATTGTTTTGATTGAGGAAAGTAGGAGTTTATACCGCTCTAAGATGGCCGCCGTATTTCCTGCGCCGGAGCAGCCAATGCGGCGTCTACCCTTATATTATGTCTATGGGTGGAACGTCTTCTTCTTCTTCTTCTTCTTCTTCTTCTTCTTCTTCTTCTTCTTCTTCTTCTTCCTTTCTTCTTGATTTTTGTTGGCGGTTAGCAAGAAACGTTAAGTGTGCGCCAGTGTAATTTCTTCTTGCAGTCCAATATTTATGACTTTTAAGTTAATCGGTCTTTTTAAATTATTAAGTGTGCGCTCTCAGTGACTGCTCCCGGAG
The DNA here is from genome assembly GCF_051168715.1 of Poecilia mexicana. Lineage (NCBI taxonomy): Eukaryota > Metazoa > Chordata > Actinopteri > Cyprinodontiformes > Poeciliidae > Poecilia > Poecilia mexicana. The sequence goes on along the minus strand of NW_028263373.1, from coordinate 572,946 downwards.
AAAAAGGCATCCCATTCATTTATTACGAATTAAACAGGTATTTTTCGCCATGGATTTCAGAAAGTGAAGTATTTCAATTTTATTTCTTGTAAATTTGACGATATTGGCTGATATATAATAAAAACCAAAAATTTAGCATAGAAAAAAATCAGAATTTTGTGAAAAAGTGAAATCTCATGGTGTCACACCTAATCAAACCAGTCAGAACTACATGTTTTGAATATATTCCTGTACATTTAACTAATTGAGTCGTAATTATCACAATTTTTTGTAGGCCACCGAAAAAAAGAATTCAGCCTTTCTTCTCAGAATAAAAAAAAAAGAAAAACAAAATTCTTTGTTTTTTCTGCCGTGACGCTAATCCTCTTATGTATGAAACGGAGTACAATCAACTTCAATCAAATTTTTTAAAATATAGCAATTCAGAAACCTGGCTGTTTTCAACTGCGTATATCTAATTTATTTGCATATTTTAAGAATGAGCCAAAGAGATTGTTGCTTTGAATGCCTTAGATAAATAAATAGAATTTTTTCTTGTAATTGAAATTCATAAACTCTACAAATTGGGTTTAGTTGCACTAAATCATGACTGTATTTATGTGCACAGTGGGGGTCATTTAAAAACATTTAAAATGCTTCTTTAAAAATATAAAAACTCTTTTGTTGTAGTTAATTGGCAGTAACATCAGAGGGAGCCTCTGGTTGTAGCTCAAACACAAAGATGTTTACTTATTAATGCATAAAAAACATGCCAATAAAAAGTTTTCCATGTAAAAATTATAATTTTTTTCTTTGGTGGAGCATGAATGCACCTCGTTCCCTTTTCTTCTGTCTCCAGGGAGAGATCCTGAACTGCCTGACCGAAGACAACTCATGCTACTTCACACAAACATCATGTGGTCGACGGTATCGCTTCACCGTATTCTCCGTCACAGCGGGCTGCAGTAGTGGAGTTAGCTCGACTGTTGAAGTTCAAACAGGTAAAAAACACTTACATTTACAAAAATGTGAACAGAAACACAAGGTTGTGTGTTTTTATCTTCCATTCTGAACTCTTTTATGGGTGGGATTTTGCATGTGACGTGATGCTGCAGCTCATCTACACTCCAGTTAACGATTAAGGATTGACCAGTTACTAAATTGGTTGACGATTATTTCAACAATCAGTTAATCACGATTAATCTGATCTATTCTAAATTTGATTAAATAACCTCTAATGTATTGTTTTTTTCTCCAGCGCCATGCATGCCCCAGAATTTGCAGACTTCAGACTGCAGCAGCAGCAAAAATCTGGTCAGCAAGTGGGACCACGCTGAGGGCGCCTTGCGCTACATGGTTGAGGCTCAGGGAAACATCCGAAACAGCAGCTACAACTGCAGCTCACAGTCCAACAGCTGCGCCATGGAGGGCGTCCTCTGTGGAGATCAGTTGACCATGACCATCACGGCGTACGACGACGAATGCGCCAGTGCTCCAAGTTTGGGATTTCCTGCTGAGACAGGTGAGGGGAAACCTTGTTTTACACACCAATTTTTATGGGAAAGGTGTAAAAGTAACAGAGACTGGATGTAATTTGCTGCCTCTTGTTCAGTCCCGTGCGTCCCCCAGAATGTGTTGGCAACGAAGGAATGCGGGTCCAACTCCATCAGGGTGTCGTGGAAGATGAACAGTGGAACGGCTTTCTACATTGCTATTGCAAAGTCCAGTGACAATGTGATCGGCAGCTGCAGCTCCCTTACTCCATCCTGCACCATCCCCGGCTTGAAGTGCAGCACCAACTACACCGTCTACGTTATAGCCTCAAACTTTATGTGCAACAGCTCAGAGAGCGAGATGGTCACCTTACAGACAGGTACAGTAACAGAGGAGCTGAGCAACAGTACACAGTTTCTAAAAATAAAACAGAAAGGGATACAGCGCTTTGGTATGAAATACTATGAAAAGCAGAAAACAAGGTCCAATGGTGTTGCATTTCTACAGAAGAGGATAAAGGCCACTGGGAAAAAAGAATCGACCTTTTTTCTCTGAATTCTGACTTCAATCTCAGGATTCTGACTGGAAGCTGGAAAAAAAACTGAATCTTAAAGAAAAAACAGTTGAATTTTGAGAAAAAAAAAGTTTAAATTTTGAGTTCAAACTCAGAACTCTGAGTTTAACGTCCAAATTCTGTTTGAAGTCTGAATTCTGAGAAGAAATGTAGAAATTTGAGAAAAGTCTGAATTTTGAATTTGAAGACAGAATTCTGAGGAAAAAAAGTCAAAATTATTTTTTTCCAGTGGCCCTAATCCCCTTCTGTACTTTTTGTGAGGTAAATGTTTATTGGTGTTGAGTCCTGATGCACTTGAGCGTAATTTTTGCTCAGTCAGTTGGTGGAGTTTTGTGTCAGTCGGTTGCTACGGCAACGGGCCTGTGTGTACCTTAAAGCCGACACAGAGAGAGAGGAGAAAGGGAAATCAGGAGCGGTTTTGAGTTGTTCCTCTCCGTTTATTCTGTGCTGTTTTCCCTTTTGCTGTGGCCTGAAAATGCTTTCTACGTGAATGTTTGAAACGTAAAGTTTTGAACCTGATGTCCGTTCCAGCCGCCTGCGCTCCAGACAACGTCACCACCGCCCTGGACTGCGCCTCCAACACAGCTCTGATCTCCTGGCGGTGGAGCTCGCCCATTAACTCCTTCACTGCCACCGTCACTGACGAAGCTTACGGATCGCTCAGCTGCAGCTCCAACACGACCAGCTGTAAGGTTCCCAACATGGTATGCGGCCGCCTCTACAGCGTCTCCGTGTTTCACAGCGACGCCACCAGCTGCTACAGCGTCCCATCTCAGCCCGTCTACATGGAGTCTGGTAGGAGCAACATCAGCTGCAAACATGAGGCTGTGACCAAGTAAAACAAACAACATTTGAAAAGTGGAGACTTATGTTACTGGACAAATGCACCGTGATCGTTTTTGTATGGAAGAATATTCTGACTTTAATCTCAGAATTCTGATGTTTTTCTCAAAATTTTAAGTTTAATTTCTGAATTCTGACTTTGATCTAATAATTCTGATTTTATTTCTTGGTATTCTGACTGATCTCAGAATTCTTAATTTTTCTTTGAATTTTAGCTTAAATCTCAGAATTCTGACTTTAATTTCAAAATTTGGATGTTTTTCCTCAGAATTCTGACTTTAGTCTCAGAAGATGAAAGTCCTGGTTCCACTGGGAGATTATTTCATTTATAAAATGATTATAATGTCTTATAAGTGAAATTATTTGTGAATGGAAGGACTCCTTAAGGAGTTATTGACTCAAAACAAGCTCCTATATGTTGGTGAAAAGTTACTTGTCTTATTTCAAGTGAACTAATATATTTGCAATAGAAACTCGACCAAAAATACTTGATAACATTTTGAGTTTTTTCGATGCAGTCTTATTTTAATCACTCAGGATCCACACTTTACCTCGTTTCACGTCGCTCTTCTCATTTCTGCGCAGTTCCTTGCGGTCCGTCTAACGTCCAGGTGAACGTGAACTGTGGCTCTGGTGCCGTGAACATCAGCTGGGACGCGCAGAGAAAAGCAGAGGGCTACATCGCCGTAATCTCAGACACAAACAAGACGACGATCCGGTACAACACCACGCAACCCAGGCTGCTGATTGGCTCACAGGGCTGCGGGCAGCAGTACACAGTGGAGGTGATGTCCTTCAACCAGAGCTGTGTCAGCTTTTCTTCTCAAACTCACTTCAAAGAAGGTGAGTAAAGCCCTAATTTGGTTCCATATGTGTAAATGAATGCCTCCATGTTCCTCATGGTGGGCAGATGGGGGTTAAACGGAGGTTTTACTCCCACAGCGCCGTGCGTGCCCACCAACGTGGTGGCAAGCAGAAGCTGCGGGCAGAAGTTTGTGGATGTGGCGTGGCAGTCGAGCCGCGGAGCCCAGAACTACACCGTGACGGCGGTGGACGGCCAAGGCAGCCGCTTGACGTGCGTCTCCACGGAAACATCGTGCCGGCTGGACGGCGTAAAGTGCAGCCAGGTTTACAATGTGAGCGTGGTCGCCATGGATGACTTGTGCAGCAGCATGAGGAGCACGCCAGTGAAACTGACCACAGGTGTGTATTTGTAGAGATCAGATTATATAGATTTATCTTTTTTTTAAGCCAGGGGTGTCCAAAGTGTGGCCCGCGGGCTATCTGTGGTCCTTAGACTTGTTTTGTGCGGCTCCCAACTGAAATTCAAGAATGATTATTTTTAATCAGGGCAAAACTATGACTGACATAATTTTCTCACAATGGAAAATGTAAAGTAGAACTCAAATCTTTTTATAACAAAGCTTTTATAATGAGACAAACAACGTTTATCCAGGAACCTTTACTAAAAAGTCAGCTTTGCTGGACCCAAATCAGCTTTTACTTAGTTTAACTAATTCGGCTAAATATAGGGAGTCTTTTGAGACAAAGTGAATAAAATGCACACCACACTTTTCAGATTTATATTTGCTCCTAACTAATTAACATTAGTTGCTTTTTCCCTGCAGAGCCTTGCCCTCCGTCTCAGCTCACTGCCTCGATTAACTGCTCTGATAACTCTGCCAAGTTAAGCTGGGGCAGCAGCCCCAACGCTGCGTCCTACACTGGGAAGGCGAGCAGCTCGGACGGACACACGGTGACCTGTGACCCCGGCCTGACGCTGGGATGCCAGCTGAAGGGCCTGCAATGCGGCAAACAGTACAGCTTCACCGTGTCGGCGTCAGACGGTGACTGTCGAACTGCAGACAGCCAACCAGTCAATCACACAACTGGTGAGAAACACAGAAACCTTTATGTTTTTCATTTCCACTTATTAGTTTTAACTCTTCAATTTTCTAAGGAATTTTTCTTGGTGTCTCCTATTTACTTTACCTAGAAGTTAGCCTGTGGAAATATAAATTAAAATTAGCACGATAGTTTCTATTCTAATTTTTTTTTTTGAAGGGCAATTTTGTTTACTGAAACTTAATAATTCATTTTTTATTGTTTATTTATTTTATTGTTTATTTATTTTTGGATATTTAAGATATCTTCCAGTTCCAGTGTTAAATGCTCATTAGAATTTAAAGTTTATTAACATTTGGTCATGTGATCTTGCGTTATTACGACTATTTTACTTTAAAATGGTCTCAAAACAACAATATTATCATTTATCATAATAACTTCTGGCACAATTTATTTGTTATTGTGACAGGCCAGTTCATCATATTGAACAGTATGCTGATAGTTAGAGGGTACCACTAACGACACAAATAAAAGCTGTCATTCCTCTGTCTTGTTCAGCTCCATGTGCCGTTCAGGGCGTAATCACCCAGCTGAACTGCAGCACCAACGCTCTGAGCATCAGCTGGACGCCTGGGTCCCTCCCGGTCAACTACAGCACCAGCGCCGTGTCTGCTAGCGGCTCCGCGCTTAGCTGCTTCACGGACGACTACAGATGCACTTTAGCCGGCTTGCAGTGCGGTCAGCGCTACACCGTGAGCGTGAAGCCCATCAGCAGCACATGTGAAGGCCGGAGCAGCGTCCCGCAGATTGTGAATGCAGGTACGTTCACCAGTCAGAACCGTTCCCACCCGATACAAAGTTACAACAACTCTGAACCCGAAGTGATCCGTGCCATCTTAGTCGGCAAACGCAAAGCATAGCGGACCCGCGGCTAACGAGGCCAGCAAAAAGAAAATATGCGGATATTCTTGACAAATGTTATAAAAAGATACATGAACAAAATGGCTGGTGTCAGGATCAACCCACATGAGACGGAGAAGGAAAATATGTCAGACGATGTGGACAAACTGCCTCCGATCTCATACTACCAAACAGTTACTTAGCTAGTGAAGAGGAAGAGTGAGGAACATGGAGGAGCTTCACGGCCGGAAGACCATGGACTCATGAAATCAATGTGTAAACAAACTCTTCATGTGAATAACAAAGTTCTGGTGACTGGCAAAGTAAGTACATCTAGTAACAAACACGTAGGCTCCATGTCCGCCTTAGCCAGCAGATAAAAACTACATTAGTTAAGCTAATTTTGCTAGCTCAGCAGTAAGTGCGACAGTAAATATCAATGATGTTTATGTTAGTATTACACAGAGGTGGGAAGAGTACTCTAGTAGTTGTAATGTACTTAGCTTGTCTGTACGTTTTATAGGAATGAGGCAAGATCCAGTTCTAAGCTTGTGGATTGTTTATTGTTGTCATAGCAACTCCATTAGCAACTGCCTCCCAAGATGGCTGTCAGTTACAAAATTTGCAGAAGTGTGACATTACATGAGAACGATGTATGCATAGTATCCAAAGATCTCCTCCCATAGTTCACATGTTGGTCTTGAGGCCATGGGTCCGCTATGCGTCGTGCGCCGCTTGCCTACCAAGATGGCGCGGATCTCTTCCGGTTCAGACTTGTGGGAACATGTATAATCACGTTTCTGATTGACGTCTTCTTCTTTTTAGTCCCGTGTGTCCCAGTGAACGTCCAAGGCAACGTGGAGTGCTCCACCAACACCCTGCAGGCGTCCTGGGCTGCAGCTGCCGGAGCTACAAACTACGTCTCCACCCTGACCGGACCGGGAGGCGCCTCCTCTTCCTGTCTGACCACCAACCAAACCTGCACTTTCACCCGTCTGCAATGCGCTCAGACTTATAATTTCAGCGTGGTGGCCGTCAACGACAGGTGTAACAGCACAAAGAGCAGCACTGTCTCTGCAAAAACTGGTAAAAGATTACATTTAGTACCAGGCAGTTACTATTATATGTATCATTTTGCTATATTTTGTAATATTTTCCATGATAATTGATGATAATTACCTCCAGCTCCATCAGTCATCATTTATTTTCTTCCACACCAACTACGAGAACTGTAGCTCAATTCCATACAGTTATATTTTCTTCCCAAATGTTTTTAAATCCACAATATTACAAATGTATGGAAGACCATTTCTGCCATTCTGATGACAAAAAATAGACTTCTCTCATAATTATGACTAAGCTATATGATAAGTATGAGATTGTTATCATCTCAAACTTACCATATAACTTAGTCATAAGCTATACAAATTAAATACATTTGTATTTCATTTGTATGGAAGCCCATTTCCGCCACTCTGATGGGAAAAAAAATAAACTTGTCTCATAATTAAGCTATTTCATAAGTATGAGACAAGTTTATTTTTGTTCATCAGAGTGGCTGAAATGGGCTTCCATACAAATAAAATACATTTGTACTTCATTTGTAGATGAAATATAAATGTATTTGAATTTCATACATTTCCATTTGTATGGAATGTACTTCCATACAAATGAAATGTGTTTCATTTGTATGGAAATACACTTACATTTCTTTCATAATTATGACTAAGCTGCATAAGTATGAGATTATTATCTCATACTTATAAATAATAACCTCATACTTATGAGATAGCTTAGTCATAATTATAAGAGACGTATTTCTATGTTTATTTTATTTTTTCCAGAAATGGACTTCCATCCATACAAATGAAATATATTTAATTTTAACTGACAAACTCATATATAACAAAAATAACTTATGAATTTATAAGCTTTACAAAATGGTGATTACACTGATTTATTTAAAATGTTTTTAAAGAAACATTTTGTAACATAGTTACTTTGTTAACCTCTTTTCCTTTTTTAATGTTTCTATGCAATGCAGTTGACTTGGAAAACAATTCATGCCACTTGAACTGAAAAAAAAGGATGATTATTCAGGTGGAAACCTGGTTTTAATTTTATTCACCATATCTTTGTTTGCTTGCATGCGTCTCCAGCTCCATGTGACCCTGCAAACGTCGCCGCGTCTCTGAACTGCCTCTCTGAGGTGGCGACGGTGACGTGGAGCGCCAGCGCCGGAGCGAACCTTTACACGGTCGTCGCTCAGGCCGGCGGACTTGTGGACTCCTGCAACTCGACCGGAACCTCGTGTGAGCTGAGCAAGCTGCAGTGTGGAGAGAATTACACCGTCACCGTGCTGGCCGGGGACGCCAAGTGCAACAGCTCCATTCTGGCCAAAACCAGCATAGTAACAGGTGAGAACACTGTAAAAACACAAAGTCTCACCAAGTCAGTTTGGTCCAGTTTCTAGTTTAAATATCTTAGTGCACATAAAATAAGACAAAACTAACTTACAAGTAGCTTTTCAGCAAGCTACATTAGCTTGTTTTAAGTAAATGTGTCCTTAATATTCATGAAAATTTTCTTACTCCAGTATAAAAATAAAGTTTTGCCATGTTATAAATGAAATAACTGGAACTTTTTCCAACAGTGTTAAAGAATTATTTGCTTAAAATAAGTTCTTACTTACTGAAAAGTTACTTATGAATCAGTTTTGTCTTATTTCAAGTCTGCTAAGATATTTACACACTAAACTGGACCAAAATTATCTGATAATATTTAGAGTTTTCTTTTTTCACTGAGCATTGTAAATTTAAGTTCTTGGAATTTTACCTTACAATTTTAAACCAAACTTTAAATTAATTAATGTGAAATATATTTAATGCTTATTATAATGTAAATTAAAAGCCCTGTCTTAATATATAAACGGTTATTGGTGTTTAAAAAAGATAATCAAAATACAAACTGAATATTTTTACCAATTAAAAGTAGTAGAAAATACTCTGCAGTTAATAAAAATAGGAATAATTTTCATGGTTATGTATTATATGTTGTTGATACAATAAAATTGTTTGTTAAAATATAGATATTTTATATATATTTACCAAATAAATAAAGCCATCAGTATTATTTTAATCTAAATCTAAAAATGATTGAATGTAGAAATAATTGATTCACATTTCAATATTTATTTAGAAATGAATTTAACTGCCTAATTCACAGTGGCTGTGCTCCAATGCATTAAAATAATTTAAAATGAGACAAAAACTCATCAAATTCACCCAAACATTTGATTGAATCACTTTGACTTGGTCAGTTTTAGCGCCTAGCTTAGATTTCAAACATGAAATATCATATATGTTAAGTTACATACTTATACATAAATTGCCTTAATATAAAAAAATAGTGCAAATTTAAGAAACTTAAAGAAAAAGGGTAAAATTGAATGTCAAAGGGAGAGAAAGTGTCTCAGACTCAGACAGATTACCAACTAAAACACACATTTATAAACTTTCTAGCATTTAATTTAAACATTTACGTCGTTAAGACGTCGCTCTAAATAACACGACTCATATTCTGTTTTTTCTTTCCATGCAGCTCCCTGCACTCCAGTGATCAAGAATTACTCTCATTACTGCGTCACTAACCACACTTTGGTTTCGTGGGTTGAGGATAAGGACGCCGTTAGCGTAGCGGTCAATGCTACGTCCGACCGGGGTCACTCGCTGACCTGCAGCTCTTCCACCAACAGCAGCTGCATTCTGGGTAACCTCCTGTGTGGACACACCTACACTGTCCAGGCTGTCGCCATCGGAGTTCAGTGCACCAGCAAACCCAGCTCTGCTTTCCAGATTATCACAGGTTTGAGCAACACAAAAATACATTCACTTATATGGAGCTAAATTAGGCTCAAGAGTCATAATGTGCACAAGATTTGTATCTATCAGTAAAGTTTATTTGTGTAGCACACTTCTGTAACAAGACGGATAAAATGGTAATTTTTTTCCTCAAAATTGCCTTTTATCTCTGATTTTTGACTTTTATCACATAATTATGACAGTTTCTGAGAAATTAGACTTTTCTTGCAGACATTTAACTTTTCTCTCAGAATTTTTACTTTTTTTTCTCTGAATTTTGACTTTATCAGCATTTTGAATTTTCTCAGAATTTAACATCTTTATCTCAGAATTTTAAAATTTTTTCATAAAATTCTGACTTTAATATTTGAGATCAAAAGTAGGAATTCAGAGGAAAAAGGTGTAAATTCAGATAAAAGTCAGAATTCTTCATTTTTCCCTAATCGTCCTCCGTAGGTTAAGGTTCAGAAATTCAAGCTTTTCTTCTGCCTTAAACGCATCATCTAAGAAAATCTTGAAAGCTGAAGCACAGGCCAGCTGACCATGTGAACCGGTCCGTCTGCAGCTGGTGATTCAGAAACACGCCTTTGCAGATTTGTATTTGTAAAGTATTACTACACATACAGTTTGAAGCGTGTCAATATGAGAAACTTTATTCTTATTTCAGTGTTGAAGTACACGTTCATGCATTTCTGAATTATGTTGTACACTTACAAATCTTGTATGCTTTTTGAATCTTTTTGAGACCAAGTTGCCTCCATAGTTTCCATTAAATTGGAGCTTCTTTCTCTCCATCAGCGCCCTGCACCCCGGGCAACGTGGAGTACCAGTACTACTGCGGATCTGGGATTGCTCTGGTGAGCTGGGACGAGGCTCTGGGCCGGGACAGCTACTACGTTCGCGCCCACGCGGGCGACCACTCCGTCTCCTGCGCTGCCAGCCAGGACACCGACTGCTCTCTGCCGCCGCTGCGATGCAGCCGCAACTACCAAGTAGAAGTCATATCAATGGCTAGCAGCTGCAACAGCAGCATTCCTGGAGTCACTCACATACAGACCGGTGAGTCACGTTGGTCTGCAGCCAGCGATTACTTTAGGGCTGCAACTGTAGATCTGTACTGTAAATAAAGCCCCGTTTTGTGTCACTTCCTGTCAGCTCCCTGCGCTCCCACCAACCTCAACGCGTCCCTGTTGTGTGAGAACAACACGGCGGAGGTGAGGTGGCAGCCCAGCGACGGAGCGGTGCTGTACAGCGTGACGGCCACTGGACGAGACGGTGACCTGAAGCGCTGCACCACAAACACCTCCACCTGCTTATTACCCAACATGCATTGCTCTCAAACCTACCTGATCATCGTCAGCCCCTCCTCTAACCAGTGCAAAGGCCAAGACACGCAGGTGTACACCTATAATACAGGTGAGACATAAATGTCAAACTGTAACTTCACAGCGCCCCCTAGAGGAGGTGGGGAATGTTCTTTCTTCTGCCAAAGCACAAAATCTTACCAAGTACTTTTTAGTTTCTAGTGCAAATATTTTTTTGCACTTTGCAGTGGGACAAAACTAACTTACAAGTAACTTTTTAGCAAAAAATAAAAACTATTTAAAGTAAATATCGATTAAAAATTACTGGTTCCACTGGCAGTTTTGTTATAAGTGAATATTTATCACTTATGACATTGGAAAAATGGCTTGTTATAAGTAAAATAATCTCCCAATGGAACTAGTATTTTTTCAATATTAAGGAATTATTGGCCTGAAACCAGTATCTGTATCTTGCTAAAAAGTTACTTCTAACTTAATTTTGTCTTATTTCAAGTGTGCCAAGATATTTGCACTAGAAAATAGGCCAAAATACTTGGTAAGAGTTTGTGTTTTTGCAGTGTAGTAACATGTGAAACACATTCTTGATAATAAAAATGCACTGCAAAAACACTAAATCTTACAAAGTAACTTTGTTTCAGTTCTACTCTAAATGTCTTATTACACTCAAAGTAAGACAAAACTAACTTACAAGTAACTTTTCAGCAAGAAATAAAAGCTTGTTTTCAGTAAACAATTGATTGATATTGATGAAAAATTACAAGTTGTAAGTGAAATAATCTGCCAGTGGAAATAGTAGTTTTTCATTCAATGAATGAATGAATTTTATTTGTTTCTTCAGCAACAAGGCAGTTCACATTGCTTCACATCATAAAAACAAAAGTCATAAGAACAACTTAGAAACCAGGAACAAACATCACATCGAGTTCCATCATCAAAATCATCAACACGTATGAAATATGTTGATAAATGTTTCATTTTTTATGGTTCAAAAGCAACTCTAAACAGGTGAGCCTTGATTTAAAGGAACTCAGTGTTTCAGCTGTTTTGCAGTTTTCTGGAAGTTTGTTCCAGATTTGTTTTCCAATCAAGTTCCTGTATCTTTCTGAAAAGTTACTTGTAAATTGGTTTAGTCTTATTTGAAGTGCAATAAGATATTTGCAGTAGAAAATAGACAAACTACGTCGTCAGATTTTGTGTTTTTGCAGCATAGCAAAGTAATATTTCTTAAAACCTCTCCCGCAGGCTCCTGTCCTCCTACAAACATCCGAGCGTCTTTGCAGTGCGATGGCAACGTGGGTCACGTGACCTGGGACGCTGCGCTGCGAGCCGAGAAGTATTACGTCACGACCGTGCCCTCCGTCCTGGACCGACACGTCCACAGCTGCTCCACCGACGGAACCAACTGTTCGCTCACGGACCTGCACTGCGGCGAGACGGTCGCCATCACCGTGGCAACCATAGAGCGAGGCTGCCGGAGCGAACCCAGTGACCCGCTCATGTTCAAAACAGGTCAGACACACAAACTGTGGTCGGTGTTTAGCAATAAGTCAACCGTTTTGGTTCCTTTCACATTAAAAAAAACCCATTTCACATCGGACAATCTCTGTTCACCGAATTAAACAGTACTACATTGTTTTATTTTTGTTTTTTTGAAAAATAAATAATTTCAGGTAAAATATTTATTTTGAAAGCTACGCAAACCTGTTAGAAGGCAAAATGCAAAAAATAAAAATAGTGCAGAGTTAAACAAAGAAAAGAGTGAGGAAAATATGTTTACTTATAAAAAAAGGACATTTGAAAATAGACAGAGACACAATATTGTAGCTGGAGAATATAATTTATGAATAATAAACAAAAAATATGCTAAAAAAAACAAATGAATACAAAATGTGCAAAAAATTAGAAAAATTAAATTGTGAATAAACTTTTATCATATAAGTAGAAAATTTAAGTAATTAAATAAGAAAAGGAAACTATAGAAATGGTAAGATTATGAATAAATTGGAAAATTAAATAATAGTTATAATATTAAACTTATACTGTTGAAAATGATAAATATTAATTTATACTGTACTGCATTATCACTTAACTTGTGAAAGTTCTGCTTGTTTTTATTTTTTGATGCAACATTTGACACATTAATCACTTTATGAAGTATTTGTTCTAATTTTAACGCCTATTTTGGCATGCTCTGTCCTCCATATACTTTTTGCTCATAGCGATAAGTAAATGCTTTAAATTACATGTTTATAGGTGCAAATTAGTTTTGTATTTCTAAATAGCAATAGAAATAATGGATTATTTTCTTTCTAAATAGAAATGAGATGATGTTCTGCATTTTTTTATGAATTCTGTGGTTCAATGAATTTGAAATTAAATATTACTTTATGAGAACTTTTACTACACAACAAATAGAATAACATATATTTTTCCGCCTTGTTTACAGTGATCTGCCCGCCCAGCGCTGTGGCGGCTGTGACAACCTGCAGCAGCAGTGACATCACCGTTAGCTGGGCCCTGAGTCCGGAAACCGGAGCTCAGTACTTCATCCACGCCCAGAAAGACGGCGGGTCGGCCGCCAACTACTCGTCGTCTCAGCCGTTCCGCGTGATCAGCGGGCTGCGCTGCAGCGAGATGTACAGGTTCAAGGTCGCCGCAGTGAACTCTGAGTGCAGCAGCGTCTTCAGCGAGCAAATCGAAGCTGAAACGGGTACATACCAGCTGCAGTCAAATACTTTTGATTAAATAAAAGATTTTCATGATGGAAGGACAAACACCATTTTACAGGTGGCTTGTGTTGACCTGAGATTAGCAAATTAGCTCTAGACACTACAAACTTTCTTAAAGCTGCAGTTTGTAACTTTTATGATAAAAAATATTCCTTAAAAAATGTATCTCTTTTCTCAACCAGTCAGAGCCAGGAGGCGGGTCTTAGCGCTGTCAATCACACTCCATGCGGTTGACAGCTTAAGGGAGAATGTTTAAATGTACACTGCAAAAACAGAAAAGCATTTTTGGTCTAGTTTCTAGTTGGAATGTCTTAGTGCACTTGAAATAAGATGTAAAAAGAACTTTTCTTCAAGATATAGGAGCTTATTTTAAGTAAATAGTACTTTAAAATTGATTAAAAAAAAGGTAATTCCACTGGCAGATTATCTCACTTATAATAAGACATTTCTCATTAATCAATAAAATTTTATTTGTATAGCACATTTCAGCAGCAAGGCATTTCAGAATGCTTTATGTCATTAAGCACAAGAACACAACATTGGATCAACAATCAAAAACATTAAATTTCTTGCCGAGTCGAAGTTCTGCCCTTATGGGTACCTCCTCCAAAAAAAAAAAAACAGAAGTGAAATAATCCGCCACTGTAACTAGAAAATGTCCATCAATATTAAACACTTGTTGACTTAAATCAAGCGAATATATCTTGCTAAAAAGTTACTTATAAGTTAGTTTTATTCTTATTTCAAGTGCACTAAGTTGTTTGGAATAGAGACTAGACCAGAAATACTTGGTAAGACTGCGTTTTCTTTGCAGTGTAATTGGAAATAATATTTAAATATAACTACAATATTACTGGAATTTTATATTATTTTCTATTTTTATTTAAGGCTGAATATATATTCTTCTTGTGCTAGACTTCCAATCAAATTTCATGATCTATAGTTGTCAAATTAAAGTTTTATCCCCTTTTCAGTGCAGTTTTTTTTTATTATTCTTGTTTTCAGCTCCTTGCCCTCCCACCAACCTGACTGTAGAAACTGAATGCGGCACCAATCTGGCGACTCTGAGCTGGGCTCCCAGCAGATACGCCGTTTCCTACACCGCCACCTACACCGGTACGCACGGTCACGTGGTTTCCTGCTCTACCAACACAACCAGCTGCTCCGTAAAGGTGGACTGTGGACACCAGTACTCCGCCGTTGTGGTCGCCTCCACTGTAACCTGCAACAGCAGCCAATCAACTGCTTTGACCTTTGACTCAGGTAAGTGAAAACCTGTGTTTGTTTGTGTTTTTTAATCTGCTCTGACAGATTTACGATTAATTGTAGATTAATGCTTCATTAGATTAATATTAGTTATAATCGCTTATCTAATAGCATCCGAGTAGTCTTTTACTGTTGTAGTTTGGCCTCCATCCAGTAGAGGGCGCCGCTGGTCATCCTTAAGCAGAGCTGTTGATACAGACATACAAGATGGCGGCGCTATGTAGGAACGGCAGGAAAGAGAAGCCACTCAGACGGAACCCGGTTTAGCAAGAAAATGCACTTTATCTGGTTCTGTTTTAAATATAAACAATCGACAAACCGTTGAACAAAATCAAGCGACTCTAATTTTAATAGCTCTCATTTTTCAACCAAAAATAACTAATGTTCCAAGGTGATAAAGTCTGCATTCCTCACTGACAGTAATTTCAATCTCTGTTAATTGGGGATTTAGTGTTTAACATATTTCAATTATTTCATATTTTATGTCTTATTCAGCAACCTGATGCATTCCTGTTTTGTTGTATTTTACAAATATGTCTTAAGTTTAATAATGCGAATTTATTTAGCCCTTTCAGTGTGGTAGTTTGGCGGTCGACCAGCAGAGGGCGCCATTGCTCATCCTTAATCGGATCCGTTGATACAAGAATTAAAGATGGCGGCGAGATATAAGGACTTCAGGAAAAACTTTATCCAGTTCGGTTTTAAAATATAATCACTTGTCAAGCTGCTGACGTTTTACCTTAATTCAGGCGAGCAGCGTTAACTTCTCTAAAAATTGCTGATGTGCTATGAAGGTGATAAAGTCTGAACATCTCTGACCTGACAGTAATTTTTATGAGCATCTCTGTTCAAGAGGGATTCACATAAATTAATCTTTTCATCTTTTAATTTTTCATTCAACAACCTAAGAGGTTCCTGTTTTGTTATATTATATAAATATGTAAGTGTAATATTGTGAGAATTAACAATTATGTTTATATAATAAGTGTTTTACACAGCTGATGCAAAAAAGTGTTTTGTTTTAAACTCGGCTTATTATGAAAAATGAAGCCCAGTTTCCATCTTGATGCAATTGAAAACTCAGTTTTTAAGAAAATTAATCAACATTATTTTTACTCATTAATTTACACATTGCATCCCCAATCTGCTCGTCTCAGAATAATTAGATAAATTAATTTATAAGCACAGTTGGGTAGTAACTAGTTACATTAACTCAGTTACATTTACTTAAATTAACTTTTTGGAGTATTTTTACTGCGCTGTACTTTTTACTTCTACTTCAGTAATTTTATTATGTAAGTATTATTAAGGATTTTTTCTCTTCAGTGAAATTTCTGGATTTTCTACCCACTGAATGGAAAGCAAACACATTTTAACCAAAATTCACCAGACAGACACACACCTGCAGTTTCTGTTAAAGTTTCATCAGTTTTTATTGAAAGAAACTGATTTGGAAAAAAATTATTTTGCCTGATTTTATTTATTTTGTTACTTATATGAATTATTGTCATTTTGATAATTAAGACACCTAAATTTCCACTTAACTTCATATTTTGGTCGTCTGATGATGTAAATATGAAATGATTGATAATTTGATCAGTTACTCAGTACTTGAGTAGATTTTTTTTACCAAATACTTTTTTACTCTTATTTGAGGAATTTCTTGGATGGACACTTTTTACTAGAGTAAAAACAAGTTGAAATATTGCTACCTTGAGTATAGTTTTTGGGAACTCTGCCCTCCTCTGCTCATTGATTGATTGATTGATTGATTGATAACCAGCCTCTTCCTCCATCAGCTCCGTGTCTGCCTGACCAGGTGGAAGCAGAGCTCGACTGCACGGCCAACTCCTTCTCGGTGCAGTGGAGAGGAACCCTCGGTGACGTTGGCATGTACACGGCCATCGCCATCGGCAGCGACAACACGCGTGCGAGTTGCGACTCCGCCAGCACTCAGTGCACCATCCAGAGCCTGAAATGCGGCGTCCTGTACAGCATCGCCGTCACCACGGCCTCCATCGACTGCGGGACCATCGATGGCTCAGACTACCAGATTTACTCAGGTAAAGAAAACCAAAGCAGATTCAGCTCCACCTTCTGCTAAAACATAAGGGACTTATCCAATCACATGGATAATCTAGCAGAGGGCTACAGCTACTGATTATTTTAGTAATTGATTATTTAGATGATTAATGATTAATTGGGTAGACAAAAGGAACATTCTGCAAATTTTCATTTAATTTGTTAATCCTTTTTGAAATACTTCCTTTTTTAAACGACAACGTAACCATTTTATTTCCAAAAATGCAATAGTAGGATTCCTTAAGTATAAGCTTGATCATTTGTAGATTTTTAAATATATTTGCAGATGTGAGTGGTTCTGTGTTGAGGTCATGAATTTATATAATTAATTACACAGTAAAACACAAAATATTACCAGGTCTTTTTGGTCTAATTTCTAGAGCAAATATCTTAGTACACATGATATAAGACTAAACTAACTTACATGTAACTTTACAGAAAACCACAGGAGCTTATTTTAAGTCAGTAATTCCTTAAATTAGATTTTAAAAATGGCACCAGTTTCTCTAGCACCAGTTTCACTTCTGGCATTTTTCCTGTGTTATAAGTGAAATAATCTGCCTGTGGAACCTGGCAGATATCTGTTGTAACATCTCTTTTATTAGCGTTTTCTTGATCTTTTGCTCCAGCTCCCTGCAAACCAGACAACGTCTCAGTGAACCTGGACTGCAGCGCCGCCGTGGCGATGGTCGCCTGGGAGAACACGGGTCCAGATCAGCGTCAGGTGGTGACCGCCGTGGACAGCAGGGGACAGACCAGCTTCTGCAACTCTAGCAGCTCCAACTGCACCTTCCACCAGCTGCAGTGTGGGAATAAATATGCCATCGACGTCGTCGGCTACACCAACTCCTGCAGCAGCGAACCCGCTGCTGCTAAGGAGCTCAGCACCAGTAAGAGCTAAGCAGCTCAACAAACTGAGAAACAGTTGGTCATAATTTGTGTTAACTACGACAAATGTGCAATAACAGAGTTTCTACAGGTTTCATCAAGTCAAATTTAAGACTTTTAAGACCATTATGATTAAAATTTAAGACCTATATCACAACAAAGCATAGAAATATGTTGAGAAGGGTTTCTTAAAGCGGACGTTTTTAAAGAGCAAACACTGATTGGCTGGTTCCAATTCTTAAATATCTTTATTTGTTTTGAACTACTTCAGTAAGTTTCACGTGATTCCAGCAGCTAATGCTAACTAGCTGCTAATGCTAGCTAGACTCAAACATTTTCCTGGTATAAAAGTCCCAAAAGAACAAACTAAAAAAGAGTAAATGAGATTATCCCAGTAACAAATTTTGCTGAATGATAAATTGTCCCAGAAGTTATTGAGATAATCAATAATTTTGTTGTTTTGAGACCATTTTCAAGTCGTACGATGATAACTTGAAAAAAGAAATAAAAAAAGACAAATGCATCATGCAGATAGAAATTATTGAGCTCTTTTAAAATGATCATGCAGTTGATTTATTACTTATAGTGACAAAACTTACAATTTCTTTAATGAATTGAAGTCATTACAAGGCCTTTATTTTAGACATTTAAGACATTTTAACTCTTTAACTGTCCGTGCATTGACTTTATTTCAAACCAATACTTAGAGACTACAATTGTCCTTGAACAATTTCAAATGAATCTCTGTTCTCTTAAAAGCTCCCTGCATCCCCACCCACGTCAAAGCAAGCGTGGACTGCGACAGCGGCATCACGGCCGTGACGTGGGACGAGGCGCTGGGCGCCACTTCGTACGTCGTCTACGCCTGGGGAAGCCTCGGCCATGAAGCCCAGTGCAAGAGCGAGAGCATCAACTGCAACTTCATCAACCTGGAGTGTGGGCAGGACTACAACGTCACAGTGGTGGCTCAGCATGACACCTGCGTCAGTGCGCCGAGTGAAGCCATCACCCTCAGCTCACGTAAGACGGACACGAGTTCATAAAAAATGACAAAATCAACCTCAAACATGAAAAGCAAAGCTTTCATATTCAGTTCAAACAGGAGTAGGAAGAATCCAATTGTTATGAAGTCCTGCCTACAATTAGATATACATGCTGGGCTTTAGTCTAAAATGTAGAGTCCTAATCAATCATTCAATCAATCAATCAAGTTTATTTGTGTAGCTCATGTCAGCAACAAGGCAGGTCAGGGTGCTTTACATCATAGAAGTACACACAGTGAACCATTGAGAAGACCAGTAAATGTTGCCACTGTTACACACCAAATATGTCGGCCATTGTTTCATTTGTTATGATTGCAATGCGACTCTAAGCAGCTGGGTTTGTAGAGTGGATGCACCGATCGCAGTTTTTTCACCGATCTTTAAGAAGCCAGACCTGCCAATTCTGATTTTGGCCAATGCCATTTTTTTGTCTGAAATGTTGATAAATGTAGCAAGAAACTCGCTGAGTTGGCAACATTTGTTAACTGCAAACATACAGAGATGACCTGGTGGGCCGGTCTGTCAGTCAAACCTCTCTAACAGCAGAGCAGAAGAGAACAGAGGCTGATTTCTAGATAAGATCGGCTTCACATGTAAATATCACCCCACCACCGATCTCCCAAAATGAAAGAAATTGGCGCAGAAAAATCGTTGCACCTGGTTTTTAGCCCTGATTTAAAGGAACTGAGTGTTTCAGCTGTTTTGCAGTTTTCCAGAGGTTTGTTCCAGATTTGTGGTGCACAGAAGCTGAATGCTGCTATGGTGCTATGCTATGTGCTCCATCTTCCTGGTTTTAGTCAGAACACTGGCAGCAGCGTTCTGCATCAGCTGTTATGGATTTTTACACATTTATTTTATGCTTCATGTCACAATTTTTACATTTTTAAAAAGTGCAGTTAATTCAGACCACACAGTCATCTTTGGAAAGACAATGTTTTCCTTCTCTATATAAACCAGCTGATGTTCTTTGATTTATCATTTGGTAAAACCAACATAAAACATTTTCTTTTGCATCCTCCTTTGTTTAGGTCCGTGTCCCCACAGCGGCTTGCACACGTCGCTGGACTGCAACACCAATGCAGTCATTGTGTCTTGGACTCCTGGCAACGGCATCCTCCACTACGACGCCTCGGCCGATCCTTTTAACATGGCGGAAGAGAAAAGCTGCTCAACCAACGGCTCGTCCTGCAACATCACGTCTCTGCGCTGCGGCGAGAGCTACAGGGTCGGCGTCAGCGGCCAGGGGCAGACCTGCCCCAGTCCGTCCCAGTACTGGAACAGAATAAACACAGGTAGGCCTGGAACTTTAGCAGTGAGTTATTCTGACGATTAATCGGATAAAAAGCTGGCACACTCTACGGATTTTTTATCTAGCCATTTAAGCCTTTTTTATACAATACAAGAAATTTATTGAAATATACAAATAAATAAGGAAATAAACTTTTTATTGCCTAAGAATTTGAACCAGGTGAAGCTAAAACTATCCCACAAGTTTTGGATAAAACATATTTACAAACAAATTTGTTTTAAATGCAAATGTACAGTATGTATATGTTTTTTTTACAGCTTTGACTTAGTTTCTGCTCTGAATATTTTATTTTTCCAGCAAATGGCGTTTTGACTCTGTATACTCCAGTTACCAATTAATCGATCACTAAGTTAGTTGAGGATTATTTCAATAATCGGGATTGATCTGATTAATCGTTCCAGCCCTAAATACAGGTGGGGTTTTTTTTTCCAACCCTTGGATTGGAAAAAAAGCTGCTGCAATTAAGCTGCTGCTGGCCACACCCCCCAACTCAGTGTTTACACTCACACCTGAAAATGGCTGCCAGCAGGTCAGCAATTATACAACTGTAAATCTTTGAAAAACAGAAGTACTGCTGCACAACTAACAAGAATGCAGCAAGTGGTTTATGAATGTTAAGTCAACAACAAAACGCTTGTCTTCCCCAGCAATCATTGTACAGCGCATACAGCAGTACAACCAGCTGCCCAAACGTGACACAGCTCTAACTGGGTTGCTAGGTAACAGGTGGAACTCGGCCGGGGTTGCTAGGTGACCTTTGTCATCTTTCATTCCAGAGGTTTTTACATTTTCCAGAAACCAACAAACATGAACTTATTGCTAAAAAACAATTGGATGGTTTTCTTTAAGCATTTTTGCTGTTTTTGAAGCAGTAGAAACCCAAGTGGAAGTACAAAAATGTGCAAAAAGGGAATTTTGCATAAAAGTTCCCCTTTAGAGTATCATTTAATTTAAAAATTATTTTTTTTTACAAAACTATGCTTTCCCTGTGGCACCTGCTGTGCTGTGATGGTGTATAAAAACGATCCCTTTCCCTGCACCAGCTCCGTGTCCTCCCACCAACCTCGTGGTCAGCTCTTCCTGTACATCCAACAACATCTCGGTGTCGTGGCAAGACTCGCAGGGTTCCACGTCCTACATGGCCGTGGCTGAAAATGAAAATGGTCGCCAGTGGTCATGCAACACAAGCAGCACCACCTGCCAAATACCTGAACTGCTCTGTGGACAGAAGTACGACGTTTATGTCGTCGGTATCGATTCAACCTGCTTTGGAGCCAAGAGTGAAATAAAAATGATTCGCACTGGTGAATATGAATAATTACCCCGTTTTCTGCAAAAAACTGCCAAACCTGCTGGGTGATTGGGCCTTCAGATAACTCTTTGTGCTTCCTCTGTAGCTCCATGCGTTCCAGAGAACATTCAGACACATCTTGACTGTCCGTCTGGACTCCTCAACCTGACCTGGGAATCCACAGGCTACTTTACACGCTTCCAGGCTTCCGTAGCGAGCGGCGAGGGTCACGTCAACATCTGCACCACGGGAAAGAATTACTGCCTGGTGCAAAATATGGAGTGTGGGACGACGTACGATGTGACGGTGACGGCCCAGGATGAGGCCTGCAACAGCTCCCACAGCCCCGCAAAGCAAGTTAAAACAGGTGAGCCAGCTACAGAAAGGAACAGAATGAGATCAAAATATAACACAACACAAGTCGACAGATTCACTGGCTACAGTTCTAATTATAACAATCAAAACCAAACAATGCAGCAATTTTTTTTTATACAAAACCAAATTGAAGGGGCATTGTTATGCAAAATTGACTTATTTAGCCAAAAAAGTAAAAAAAAAAAAAAAAAAGACTTTTTTAATCCCCTTATCAAAAATAAGCCTGGAAAGTTGCCTCGATTCTTTTGTGCATGTTTGAGAAATCCTTCAGTCTCCATGGTAACCATTTAGCTGTGAAAAGCGCCTGTGTGGACCTAGCCACGCCTTCGAGTCACAGCTCCGCCTCTCAGCTGCAGCTTCCAAGCTTCACAACTCCCCCACTCAGCTCCTTCAGACTAGCCAGCAGCAATTAGTAAACATTTGGTGGATCTGATCTCATTATAGGAGCCACGTCTCTTAATTTCACTCAGTGGAAAATTACATAAGGAGACGGTTTATAAATGTTTATTTTAAAAACGTATAACCAACAGTTTAATCACAAAATGTTTAACCAATCAGAGTGACTGCTGCACAATGGCTCATCTGACAGGGTCGTCACATAATCAGTGGCAATGATTTATTTTAGCATGACAGTATAGTAATAGCTTGCATAGCAGAAGATAAAAAAGAAATATAAAGAATATTTTATAAAATAAAAAAAAAATTGCTATGTTGACATTTTGCCCTTATTGTCCAATATTTTTATCTTTTATTCTGTTTATATTTTATATTCTATGTTTGTGAGTCTAATTCCTGTTATTTACTGTCTCTCCATAATTTCTCCATCATGGGACAATAAAGGATATTTCTGTTAATTTTTGATTTATTGTTGAAGTAAAAGTGTGAAAGTAAGGGGCATCGGCCCCAGTTTGCCCCCCATTTAGCAACACCCATGCTCAGAACTTTTATAAGAAATTTTCTGCTTCTTAAAAAAAAGGCTCCTGTTCTGCTTTTTCAGTACATTTTATGACTTTTCCCAAAGGTTTTCTTGAAATAACTAATACTCTTTACTATTTTCTCAGTTAGTCATGATTTTCTTTACTTCCTCCACCCAGCTCCCTGCCCACCGTCGTCCTTCCATCCTCGTGTGGACTGCAGCAGCGGCGTTGTCTCCGTCACCTGGAACAGCAGCGTCTCTGGAGTCGTCTACACCGTCTCTGCGGTTGATGAGGAAGGTCGCGCTCATAACTGCAGTGGCACAAACAGCGGCTGTAACATTCACACCCTGCAGTGTGGGACCGAATACAACGTCTCCATCACACCGTCCAGGGATGCATGTGTGGGCCAGGACAGCGCCACCGCGCTGATATCCACAGGTCCAGAGAAACATGTTTTACTTTCTATTAAACTCTGACTTACCTAAAAAATAGGAAAAGCCAGTTTTAAGTTGCTAAAATCATCTTAATTAGTAAGACAAACCTTTTAAGTGTAATCTGCATTTCAACAGAATAAAATATTATCTAGTAAAAGCAGAAATTGTGAAAAAGAATCAGTCCAAGCATTGAACCCTGGGGAATGCCATGATTAATTTAAATGAATTCCTTCATTTTTTATTTATTTTCTTTTATTTTAAGATAAAGAGAAATAAATGCAGAGTGAAAAGATACTGGTCCAATCACTGAACCCTGGGGAACCCCAGGAGTAACGTCTGTTTTCCTTTTTTTCTTTTCATGCTTGGATGGCACCTGTTGATAAAGATTCAGAAGTTTTATATTGAAAGAAATTGATCAGGAAAAGTGTTTCTTTGGTCTGATTTTGTTATCATTATTTTTTTCTCCAAAATTTCCACTTAACTTTATATCTTGGTCCAGCTGATGGGGTAATTTTTAAATATTAAATGATTGGTAATGTGATCAATTACTCAGTACAGCACTTGAGTTTTTTACTCTTACTTGAGTAAAACTATGTTGAACTAGAGCTACTCTTAGTTTGACTAATTTTCTGATCCTGCTTCTCGTTTCTTTCAGTTCCCTGCGTGCCTCAGCTGTCGGATGTGGAGATCGACTGCCTGACAAACTCAGCCTGGGTGATGTTCGACGAGTCTGACGGCGCCGAAGGATACGTCATCGTCACAACAAACAGCCAGGGCGCCATCCAGACGTTTGAGTGCAACGCCACGTCGGACGGGATGTGCGCTCTGCCGACGCTAGCCTGCAGCCAGAACCTCACCTTCACCTTGAAGGCCCAGAACGAAGAGTGCATCAGCGCCGCCAGCAACGCCGTCACCACAGAAACAGGTCAACAGGAAAAGACAAAGAAACTTAATGTTACAGGATTAGAACTGAGACAGACAGCAAGTAACGTTGAACTTTGAATAGCTACGATATGTAGATAGCATTATGCAATAAGCAATTAATCAATGACACTGCAAAAACATAAAATCTCACCAAGTATCTTTTTCCCGTTTCTAGTGCCAATATGTTGGTAGACTTGAAATAAGACAAAACTAAGGAGCTTGTTTTAGGTTAATAATTCCTTATTATTCATAACAAATATCCTAATTCCACTGGCAATTTATTGAACAAGTCATTTTTCTCATAAGTGAAATAATCTGCCAGTGAAACTAAAATAATCTGAATCAGTATTAAACAATTATTGACTTAAAAGTTGCTGGAAAGTTACTTGTAACTTAATTTTGTCCTGTTTCTAGTAAACTGAGGTATTTCCACTAGAAACTAGACCAAACATAGATTTTGTGTTTGCAGTGCAGTTTGAACAAAATGTTTTTTTAATTAAAGATGTTATTTGCCATGTTATGGCCTACAACATCATGAACAGTGCTGATATTCACTAAGACTGAAGAATCTGGCTGTACAGCAAATACTGCATAAATGCATACAAATGAAAAATTTAGTGGAAGAAAAAAGTGAGAAACCCTGACCAGGTTTTGACTACATGCTGTACAATTTATTGACAAAACCTTCAGTATACTGACATGCAGTGCCTGTATGTTTTTTGTCCTGTGAATGCTTTTGGTTAATTACGTGAGTGTAAAAGTTACATTTCTTCTCCTTCTGCAGCGCCGTGTCCTCCTCAGGGCATAACGGAAACCGTAAACTGTGATGATGGAACCCTGTCAATCAGCTGGTCAGCTGTTCCCGGGGCGGTAACGTACACGGCCACGCTTGAAGAGCTGAACGGCGGCACGCCGAGCTGCTGCACATCAGCTGCTGCCGGGTGCGACATCAGAGACCTGCCGTGCGGGGAGATGTACATCCTGCATGTGACAGCCGAGGGCCGGACCTGCAACAGCTCTGAGAGTGACGGGATCGTCACAAGGACAGGTGTCCGTCCTGAAATGCACTGGAAGCATTTTGTGTTCTGCGAGGAAAGCTTCATTTCTGATTTCCCTGTTCTCAGTGGCGTGCGTCCCGGAGAACCTCAAAGCCGATCTGATCTGCAGCAGCAATGTGGCGTCCATGTCGTGGGGCTACAGCCGCGGCGGACAGCTCTACACCGTGAGGGCGGTGGGCGCCGGCGGACACCTGTCTGAGTGCCGGTCGCCTGATAACCAGTGCGATCTGACGGACCTGCAGTGTGGAGAGCTTTACAACGCTACCGTGACCGGCGAGGACGTACGCTGCCGCAGCAAACCCAGCGACAGCGTGACGATCAAGACTGGTATGGCCTCAGAGTCTGAATCCACTCAACTGTGGTTTAAACATGAAGTAAAGAAGGAAGGATATAAAATTTTCTGATGTATTTGAAGTGTGTGTGTCGCTTATGATGCACCGTCATCCTGAATAATGCACACCTCGTGGGATCAGTGCTGTGGAAATCACCGTATTCTGCTGTGTCATGGCCGCCATGACACTTTTCTGTTTGATTCATAATTAAAACTGTCAGGGATTGAAACTGATTGAATCAGCAAAGGTATGAGCTCAATGTTTGCTTTCTGAATCCACTCAAACATGGATTTAAACATAAAGTACTGAATTAATTTGGCTTTATAGTAACTTTTATAAATAAATATTTAGCTGCCGTTTACAATAATACAATAATGACGTTGTTTTTTCCTTTTGATTGACCTGGTTTTAAGCCACTTATTATTTCTAAACACAATCCTTCGGTAAGCTTACAAATAGATCTGACGTCACGGCAAATAAACGGTCCCTTACATGCGTGGACCACTAGGTGGCGCCCACAGACCAACAGTGAGAAGGACTGGGGTAGAGCTGTGGTTCTATGCTCTAATAGTTCAATGTTTTATGTCTTTTGAGTGCCATCAGCCTTCCTAACCTCTGAATGTCATGTTTCTCCAACAGTACCATGCACTCCTGAGAATACGTCCACTGTGATGGACTGTGAGGCCAACTCTCTCATCGTCTCCTGGTCTGAGAGCGCAGGCGCCGACTCCTACATCGCCACGCTGCAGGACAGCTACGGCCGGAGCACAACCTGCCAGGGGACAACCGAGGGGTCGTGTGGTGTGAGCGGAGTCGGCTGCGGCCAGATCTACCACGTGTCTGTGGTCTCCTCTGACGGATACTGCAACAGCCCGCCCACAGACGTGCTGGACACTCCCTCAGGTAGGAGAGGAGCTACAAATAAAACACAAACTATTAAATCTGATCCTCTACAGGGTTTTAAAGGTGACCCGTTATTCTTCCTTTAACGGATTAGGATAGGTTTGTAGGTGAAACAAAAACATGTTCAGTGCTTTTTTTCTCTCTTAGTTAATGAGAGCTCCTTCCAGGGCTCTGTCACTTTAAGACTGCTTTCCCTCTAGCCCTGCTTAGTCCGCTTTAACTGAACTCTAGTCCATTTGCCTGTGAGGTCCCGTTTGTTTGGTGAGGTGTGAATGCGAAACCAAACTCTGATTTGGACCAATAAAGATAACTCTGGTCCGCCTAGTGCAGGGCATTCTGGGTAAATACAATCAAAGCAATTGCTTGAGTCCAGCGCTAATAGGAGAAATGGGTCATGGTTTTTACCAAAGACAAAACAGAAATCCTACAGCCACTAAAATCTGATGTTTCTCCATTTTATTTACATTTTGTGAAGAAGGAAGTTGCATTCAGTGTCTTCTGAGGTTTCTGTGTCGTTTCCTTCAGTAGTTCTTGGTGCAGCGCCCCCTCAGGCGAGGAGGGGAACAGGTTTTTTCCATTGGGTTTGGTTCATTTGACACAATGCTGTGTGAAAGAGAACCAAAAGCAGATCCTCCCGCACAACCAACAAGAATGCAGCAAGCAGTTTCTGGATGGCAGCTTTTCCAGCAGCCGTTGTACAGAACTGGAATGAGCTCAGTTTGGGTTGGTAGGTAACAGGCTGGGGTTGCTAGAAAACAGGCAAGCGCCTGATGATTTGTGCTGTTTCATTCCAGAGGTTTTTGAAACTGCTCATCTTCTAGACACCAAAACAATTTATTGCCAAAAACTGACTGGTTGGGTTTTTAGAAGCAGTAGAAACCCAAATGCAAGTACAAAAACATGAAAACTGTGAATGTTGCATAACAGGTTCTCATTAAAATTTTTCAATATTCACTTTTAAGACTCCTCTGAAAGTAGAATCTAAAACCACTGATTGAAATGTTGCCACCTGTCTTCCTCTCAGTGCCGTGTAAAACCAGAAACATCAGGGCGGCGATGGACTGCTACACGAAAACAGCCCAGGTGTCCTGGTACCCCAGCGACGGCGCTCTGTCCTACCTGGTCGTCGCCTCCACTGCGTCGGGCCACAGCGTCACCTGCGAGACCAACACCACCTCCTGTGAGCTGGAGGGGCTGCAGTGTGGTCAGAGCTACTCTGTGTGGGTGAAATCAGTGGGAGAAAGCTGCAGCAGCAGCGCCAACATGACCGGAGAGCTGCTGACGGGTGAGAAACACAGTCTGAAATAAAATTCAACTCTCCCTTCTCACAATCGCAGTTGTTTTACATTTTATTGTGCAGAATAACGATTTTACCCACCTGAATAAATGCTCTGAATTTTAAATATAGATTTTTCTAAATTATTTAGTGTGAGATTATTCTACAGCTGCAAATTTAATGCTTTTATCCTTAACTTTAAAATAAACACAGAGAAAACTGTATTTCATTCTCCTTTACTCTGCAGTCTAGTTTTTACTCTAATCCTAAAAAATCAACCCATAAATTTAGAAATTAAGTAACAAATGTTGAAATGCTGGAGATTTCCTTTAGAGCTTACCTTACAAAAAAACACATTTTGTAAGTAAGACTAAAGTGTTTAAAAAAAAAAGTCAGATTCACATAATTAGTTTTTTCACCATAAAAGAAAAGTTTTAATTGTAATTAATTTTTTTATCTTCATTCTGTGTTGCAGAACCGTGCATTCCTGCACAGATCACCGGTCTGTACAACCTGGCTATCGGTCAGGTTGAGTGGGACAAGGCGGCCGGTGCCGATAACTACACAGTTACCGCGGAAACGGACCAAGGCCTCACAGCCACCTGCACCACCAGAGACAACTTCTGCACATTGTACAACATGGAGTGTGGCCAGGTGTACAATATCAGCGTCACGTCGCACAGTGACGTGTGCAAAGACGTGTCCATCTCTACAGAACACGTCACCATTGTGACAGGTGAGGATTTCCTGTTATTACCTTAAATGATGCACCTTTGAACTTCTGTGATCCCAGATTGTGATTAGGAATGTAAAGTTTAGCTGGGCCACTTTTAGCTTCCTTTAATTATGACACTAGCTGCAAAAAAAATAAATAAAAATAAAGACCAGATATGTGTGATCTGGTTTCTGGTTAGTTCCCTTAAAATGAGGCCCAACTAATTTGCAAGCTACTTTTCAGGAAAATATAGGAGCTAGTTTTCAGTTAATGAAATTCATTAAAACGTACAAGTTCCAGTGCCTGATTATTTCACTTATGACACATTTTCCCCATTTTATAAGAGAAATAATCTGCCAGTGGACTTTCTACTTTTTAATCAATATTGATCAAAAAAATAAACCCCTACTACAATCAAAAAGTGATCAACTTGTATTATATGTAGTTCATACATGTGGCAGCCATATTGGATTTGAAGGTGAGGGCCAACTGACTTCCATTTTAGAATTAAAATTTTAGTGAAAATTTTTTATTTATTTATTTTTTTCAAATGGGAACTTAGACAAAAACTTTTCAGCAAAATATAGCAGCAAGAAAATAATTATTTAATATTGATAAAAGTCCTAGTCAGCAAGTCATTTTCCCTGTTATAAGTGAAATAATCTTCTAGTGGAACTTTTTCATCATTAAGTAATTATTAACATAAAAAAAGCTTTTATCTTGCTGAAAAGTTACTTGTACATTAGTTTTGTCTTATTTAAAGTGTAATAAGATATTTTCACTAGAAACTAAACAAAATACTTGGTAAGGTTTTGTTTTGCAGTGCAGATAGGTAAACATGATCTGCTTCATTCAGGCGTTTCTGTCCGTTTGCAGAGCCGTGTCCGCCTAAAAACGTGGAGACCAACGTGAACTGCCAGGAGGAGCTGGGGACTGTGTCATGGGAGAGCAGCTGGGGCTCTGTGGGCTACGAGGTTCAGCTCGCAGGGCGTGATGGCCATTCGCTGACCTGCCTCACAAACACCACGTTCTGCAACGTCAGAGACCTGCACTGTGGCGTGGTCTACTACACCAACGTCATTGCCATTGGGGAGAACCGCAACAGCAGCAAGTCCACCACTGTGCTCCTGACTGCAGGTATTACATACTGGCAGAACTGTAATAAAGTACTAATGGGGCTGTCATAATGCATGGTGTAACAGGAGCCTATACAATCCTGCTTTTATTAGTGTGGCACGATCTATCAACGATCAACAGTTTCTATTTTTTTAAAGGTGACTTATTATGCTTCCTTGAACAGGTTAGGATGGGTTTATGGTCGACACAAAACATGCTCATTATAGTTTTTATTTTTGCACAAAATCATTCTAAGTTCTGCCTATTTTGAGCTCAGAATGAGCTGTTTTAGGGCCTCTTTGAAAAGCAGAAGTGGAGCCTCCTGCACAACCATCAAGAATGCAGCAAGTGGTTTCTAAATGAACCGACAAAACACTTTTTCCAACAGCCATTGTACAGCGCATACACCAGTAAAACCAACTGACCAAGTGTGCTGGAGCTGCTTGGGTTGCTAGGTTACGGCACAGTGACCCAATCGGGATGTTTTTGAAACGAATCATTTCCAAAAACCATAAAACATTTTTAAAAAGCAGCAATAAGCACTTGGGCTATTTTTAAAAGTGCTTATTTACATTTTTGAGACCCAAATGAGAGCATAAAATGTGCAAAAAGTGGATTTTCCATAATAGGTCCCTTTTAATGTTGATAAACCAACTAAAAATCTAATTAGTCTAAACAAATTAAAAGTCAAATTAGTTGGTCTGAAGAATTCTTGACATCATCAAACTTTAAAGATTGATTAAAATTTAAAGAGCCAATATGAGAAGTTTAGTGTTTCCAAAAAAGCACCACCTTTCTAAAATATATCCCGTGACTTTTTGCATCTCTGTCTCCTCCTGTCTGCAGCTCCCTGTACAGCCGGCGACGTGGTGGCTAGCTATGACTGCTACAACAACTCAGCAGAAGTCTCCTGGAGCTACAGCGTGGGCGCCAGCTCCTACCGGGTGACTGCTGTGTCGCCAGCCGGGCACCGGACCTCCTGTGAGACGGACGAGCTGCAGTGTGAGCTGTTGGAGCTGGAGTGCAGCCAGACGTACAGCGTCACCTTCACAACCATCAGCGACCAATGCCAGATTGAGACGTACACCAACGTTTCCTTCAGCACACGTAAGTCAACCGATCCCGTTACAAGTTAAAAGTATAGGTCTTAACAGTGAGCCATGTGTCAGAGCTAATATCTTTCAGCTCTGAGATTTTGTCATTAAACTGTTTAAATTGTCCACATTTCGACTGATTTGGCGTCCAGGCCCCTGTAAGCCGCAACGTGTCGGCGTGGACCTCCGGTGCGGGACGAGTACAGCCGACATGTTCTGGGACGAAGACGACTATGTGGAGCTGTTCATGGCCACTGCCACCAGCAGCGTGGGAATGACCCTGCAGTGCAACTCCACCAACTCCACCTGCCAGTTCCCGGATCTGGACTGTGGCGAGAAATACGTGTTTTCTGTCACTGCGTACAGCAGCATGTGCTACAGCGAAGAGGGCAACTCTGTGGAGATCCAGACAGGTAGGAGAGTTAACCGACTGAGACGTTTTGTTTTAATGTTAATCAATCATCTAAATGTTGTTAAATTATTTCTGCTTTAATATTTCTACATATTGTTATATAGAAATAACAATATGGCTGAAAAAAATTATCATAAGTGTTTCATATCAGTCTTTATCAATAATTATTGATTAGATTTCAGTTTTAAATATCTGAAATACTCCCAAACTGGTGGCGTGACCTTTCCTAGTTTATCCACATTTTTCACTCCATGCTGTTGTTGTTATTTTTAAGCAGTTATGAGAAGCAGCGGCGAAACCCTAAAGTGTTCCTGTGCAAGTTACTCAACAGGTTGTTGCTAGGTAACCACAGAGTGAGTGAGTGAGTTGCTAGGTAACCAAAGAGTGAGCGAGTTGCTAGGTAACCACAGAGTGAGTGAGTGAGTTGCTAGGTAACCACAGAGTGAGCGAGTTGCTAGGTAACCAAAGAGTGAGCGAGTTGCTAGGTAACCACAGAGTGAGTGAGCGAGTTGCTAGGTAACCACAGAGTGAGCGAGTTGCTAGGTAACCACAGAGTGAGTGAGTGAGTTGCTAGGTAACCACAGAGTGAGCGAGTTGCTAGGTAACCAAAGAGTGAGCGAGTTGCTAGGTAACCACAGAGTGAGTGAGCGAGTTGCTAGGTAACCACAGAGTGAGCGAGTTGCTAGGTAACCACAGAGTGAGTGAGTTGCTAGGTAACCACAGAGTGAGTGAGCGAGTTGCTAGGTAACCACAGAGTGAGCGAGTTGCTAGGTAACCACAGAGTGAGTGAGTGAGTTGCTAGGTAACCACAGAGTGAGCGAGTTGCTAGGTAACCACAGAGTGAGTGAGTTGATTCCACCAACTTTGCTTGGCTAGCTGTAAGAGGTTGAGCAGCTGAAGCGTTTCCTTTGCCTACATCTCCCAGAATGCTGTGCGGTTCTGGATTAGTTTGGTGAATAGATTATTCGTTGTTATTGATATATTACCCAGCTCTATTCTCACCTTGTGATGCCATCCATTTTGTGAAGTGCACCAGTCCCTCCTGCTGCAAAACACAATGCAGAGTTTCACTATATCCAAAATTTCAATATTATCAATAACCACTTCAATATCAGTATTGGATTGATTTTTTATTTGTTTTGTTTGTTTGTTTGTTTGTTTTTCCACTTTTTTAAAATGAAAAAACAATCCATTTGATTTGAGATTTGTTTTCCTTTTGAAACTTATAAATTTCTGACTTTTTTCTATAAAATTTTGGAGATTAATCTCAGAATTTTTGAGATTCTTTTCTCTGAACTTTTTTCTTTTCCTTTCTACAATAACTCTACCATGCCGTTGTACAACAAAACAGAAAAAAACATGAAATATATTGTTTTTATTCATAACTGTTAAAGTCAGCTAGATGTTCTCCTCCAGGTTAAACCAGGACCTTGGTCAAACTTTGACATATAAAGAAGGTATTTTTTAGATTGCTATGAGGTAATTTTTCTCTTCTTTCTCCAGATCCTTGCCAGCCAGCTGGCCTGGTGGTCAGCGGATCGTGCCATGATGAGATGGTTACAGTGAGCTGGGACGAGGCTCCGGGCGCTGCAGTGTACGTAGTCACAGCCGCTGGACATCTGGGCTACGTTTCTACTTTCCAAGCCAATGAAACGTGGATAGAAACCGATCTGCCCTGCGGACAGATGTTCACTTTCACCGTAACGGCACAAGATGATCGATGTGAGAGCGCCGTGAGCCAGC
The DNA here is from genome assembly GCF_051168715.1 of Poecilia mexicana. Classification (NCBI taxonomy): domain Eukaryota; kingdom Metazoa; phylum Chordata; class Actinopteri; order Cyprinodontiformes; family Poeciliidae; genus Poecilia; species Poecilia mexicana. Next base: position 540,219 of record NW_028263373.1, on the reverse strand, counting down.
CTGAAAAATACAAAACAGGTAACATGACAGGTTCATAACATATGGAGAAACTGCAGAAACACAAAATCTAATATTTTTGGTCTACTTTCTAGTGCAACTATCTTAGGACACTTGAAATAAGACAAAATTAATTTGCAAGAAATGGGAGCTTGTTTTAAGTCAATAATTCCTAATATTGATCAAAAAATACTTGTTCCACTGACAGATGATTTCTCTTAAAACATTTTTCTCATGTCGTATGTAAAATAATCTGCCAGTGAAACTCCGACTTTTTCATCAATATTAATGAATTATTGACTTAAAACAAGCCAGTTTTTTGTACTGTACAACAAGTTGTAGAGTTTTGTCTTATTTACTGCCCTGAATGTTGCTTAGACTTTTCTGAGTTTGCATACTCCATTTAGCGATTAATCAGTTACCAAATTAGTTGACTGTTATTTCAGTAATCAATTAATCTTGATTAATCCAATTAATCGTTTGAATATATTTTCGTCGATGGCCATCAAAAAGCAAAGAAATTATCAACAACCCACAGTCTCATATTTCTCCTTTTGGGTAAAACATTTTTACAGACGGACGTCTCTGTCTCTATTGTTTTGGCATCATTAACGCTTTGAATATGTTGTTCTTTCAGCAAAATCCCTTTTCTCAGTCTGTTTACTCCATTTAACGATTACTAAATTAGTTGACAGTTGTTTCAATAATTGATTAATCATGATTCTTTTGATTAATTGATTATTAAATTAGTTGAAACTTACTTCAGTAATCGATTAATCACATTTATTTGATTAATCGCCTCCGCCCTAGTGTCATATACGGAGCAGTGATGTGAACGTTTGCATCTCTGTGTCAGGTCCCTGCACCCCTGAGGCCCTGCAGAGCTACACGCGCTGCGAGGACAGCCTCGGCTCCGTCAGCTGGACCATGTTTGCAGACGCAGAGTCGTACCTGGCTGTGGCGGTGGGGCAGGACGGCCACATCCACCAGTGCGCCTCAAACACCACCAACTGCACGTGGGACGACCTGCACTGCAGCGAAATTTACACCGTCAACGTCGTTGCGCTCGACTACCATTGCACCAGCATGCAGAGCAACAGCACAATTATTCGGATGGGTAAATACGATTTTAAACTGTACAACTTAGAAACGTGGGACTTTCATAGAGTAAAATGTATTGTTTTTCTGTGCCAGTTCATTTATAAATGTCAGACTTCCTCCTTCTTCTTTCAGCTCCTTGCATACCTCAAGATTTGAAATCATCCATTAACTGCTCTACAAAGGTGACTGATGGTTTAATTGGCTGTAAATCAGACAATCGGGCATTTGGGCCTCCTAAGAAAATAAAGTATGAGAATAAAGTCAAAGTATTTGGGATTCTAACTTGACTTTAATCTTGTAATTTGATGACTTTATTTTCATAATTCTTTTCTTAGTTTGGCCATAATATTCCCTCTCATCAGGTGAAACAGAGTCTCAGGCTGACTAAAACTTGTTTTCACCTCCTCCCAGGTTGGATCGCTGACCTGGAATGCGAGTGAAACTGCTGAGTTTTACATCGTGACGGCAGAAACCAACAGCGGCCACAAAGTGCAGCTGAGCACCAACGACACCTGGACGTTCATTTCTGAGTTCCTGTGCGGTCAGGAGTACTTCCTGTCTGTTCAGGCGGCAGACGCTTTCTGCACCAGTCGCCCCAGCCAGCCTTCAAAACTCTTTTCAGGTACATTTTTATGAAAACTTTTTATTTTTTGTAGGAACTGAATTTCAAAATCCACCAAAGATGAAACAAAAGAACATAATCGGATTTATGTTCGGACCATTGGACTTTAAAACGATTCCAGTGTTAACTCACCAGTTGCACCAGGACTTTGTCTCCATCCCTGGAATACAAGAAGCTTTGGGTTAGAATTTGGAAGTTGCTTATAGACCTTAAACAATAATTTTAATAATAGATTAATCTATCAATTATTCTGATGATACAAATGTTTTTTTATACAGCATCAGAAATACATTAAAATATTCAAATAAATAACTGAACTCCTCAGGAAATGGACTAAACGAAGAATAGATTTTATTGCCCAGAATGGACCAACATGGCATTTCTTTAGCAGATTTGAACCGAGTGGAGCTGAAACTGTACCACTGGAGAAGTTTTGGGTAGAATATATTTACAGATAAAGGTGTTTTTATCTTAAATTCAAAATAAATATTGCATTTATTATATATTTTGTACAGTTTTGGTTTAAATTACTGCTCTGAACAGATAAATTTCTCATCAAAATGACCTTTTTCAGAGTCAGTATACTCCAGTTAATGATTCATTTATTACTAAATTTGATTATGATTTTTAAAGCAATCGGTTAATCACGATTAATCGTTTAAGCCTTTGATTCTTAGCTTATTAATAAAGTGTATTCCCATAAATTATAAAATACTAAAAGTTGGTTTGTTTCAAAATGGGTCCCAGAAAGTTGTCATTTGATGATTTGGAGAAAAAATGGACTTTGGGTTTTCTATTTGGTTTAGTGAGGGACTATGCTGCAGTAGAGTAGATGTGCTGTATTGACCTTTTCCTCTTATTTGCTACATCTGACACCAATCTTAACCCTCTGCTCTCCATGTTGTGCTCCCGGCCGCAGAGCCCTGCCCGCCCACCGAAGTGCACAGCGTCTTGAACTGCCTGTCGAACATCGCTCTGCTGTCGTGGACCGGCTCGGCGGGGGCGGAGTTCTACACCGCCACGGTGATGCCAGAGGACGGCCAGCCGATGAGCTGTGCGTCTGAAAACGAGCAGTGCGCCATTCCCAACATCCCGTGTGGGAAGCACAACCTGGTGACGGTTGTCGGTTCCAACGGGATCTGTGATTCTGACCCCAGCATGTCTGACATACTGCAGTCGGGTGAGTTGGTAGACATTTAAATTTTATTCTTTCCTTATTACAAAAATTGCTGAAAAGAAGCTTATTTCTCTCATGTTTTTTCACTTGCACACAATGTTAAAGGTGATATAAGATATTATGCTTCCTTAAACAGGTTAGGAATGTCTATGATCCATACAAAACATGTTCAATACATTTTTCCCACAAAATAATTCTTATTTAATGAGAGTCGAGTCTGGTCAGTTCTTGGGTTGCTAGGTGACGGGCCGAGTTCCGCCGGGGTTGCTAGGTAACGGTCTGGGGTTGCTAACTTGTAATGTTTCATTTGGAATGTTTTTGAAACATCTCGTTTTCCAGACACCAGAAAACATGAAGTTATTACGAACTTACAAGTTTGGCTGTTTTTAGAAGCAGTGGGGACCAAAATGGAAGTACAAAAACAGGCAAAGTGTGAATTTCGCTTCATACGTCCCCACACTATAACCTTAACGTAATTTCAATGAAAAATTAACCCTGTTCATGTAGAATTTAAACAAGACGTTTCCTGTTAAATGCTTCCTGTTTCTGCTGCTGACCGTGCCATCTCCGTCCCCAGTCCCCTGTGTTCCCACTGACGTGCGAGTGACGGTCAACTGCTCCACGAACCAGGCGGTGGCGTCTTGGAGTGCCAGTGACGGCGCTCTGTTTTACAAAGTGATTGCAGTGAGCACACAGGGAGCCGAGTCCAGCTGCGCAACAGAGGAAACAAAGTGTGCGCTGACCAACCTGACCTGCGGACACCAGTACAACGTCCAGGTGGTGGCGCAGGACAACATCTGTTCCAGCTTACCAAGCCCAGCTGTCGCGTTTGAGTCAGGTAAACATTCAGGATTTATATGAATCACCAAAATATAAAGCTGAGTGGAGTGCTGTTTGTGAAGTTACACAGTCAAAAATTAAATGAGAATCATTGTCATAAAGGAAAAACATTGGAGTTCATTTTTACTCATCCACTCATTTATTTATAAATATAAGTTTCAAGCATAATATTTAATTTGCAAGCTAAATATTTAGCTCCACAGTATTTAGTTATCAAGCTAAATATGTAGCTCCAAACAAAATATTTAGCTAATATGCTAAATAGCAAGTTTGGAGCTACATATTTACTTAGCAATATAAATATTTCATTTACAAATTAAATATTTAGCTACAATATTAAGCTATGAGCTAACTAAACATTTAGTTTATGAATGTTTAGTTACCTCCATGTTTATTTAGCTTGCTATTTAGTTAGCAAGCTAAATATGTGACTCCAAACTACGTTTGTAGTTAACTTGGTAAACAGAAATCCAAAGTCCCCAGTAGCAAGATAAATATTTAATTTACAAATTTAAAATGTAGCTGGCTCATTGCAGAACATTTAGCTAATGTGCAGATTTACCCACCTGTAAGTGAATGTGAACTTTCAAAATAAAAGTTGGGTTTAGCGAATCTCTATATAAACTTCTGCTGCCAACTAAATATTTAGCTCCAGCTGTTTAATTAGCAAGCGAAATACGTAGCTCCGAACTACATGTTTAGTTTGGACCTAAATATTTAGCTAGCAAGCTAAATAATTAATTCCAAACCAAATTTTAAGCTATGTACCATTTGCAATATTTATCTGGCAACCTCAGAACCAAATGTAAAGCTATGAGTCAGCTTACCTAAATTATCGCTGCTAATTTTTGACTGTGTAACTTTACAAATGGCGGCCCATTGTGCCTAAATAACACATAAAATGTATTTATGTTTAATTACGTCTCTTAGTTCCCTGCACACCCAACATTGGCTCTGTGATTCTGGACTGCTACACCAACTCTGCGCTCCTGGACTGGATGTATTCTGAGGGCGCGTTGAACTACACATCCACCGCCCGGTCCTCTGGCGGTCATGTTTCCAGCTGCACCACCAGCCTCACCAACTGTGAGCTGGAGAGCCTGCAGTGCGGCCAGACCTACGAGGTGGCAACTGTGGCGTCAAACGATCAGTGCAGCAGCCCACCCAGCGCCACGCTGCAACTGGAGTCAGGTAACCGCTCAAAAAGAAGATTAAAACCTTCAATTCAGAGTAAAACTGTTGCTTTATAGCTTGATTTACTCAAATAGATTTAAATTTTGTTGAATTACTTAAACTCAAAAGCTGCCAGAAACAATTTAAGGGATTTGTTCCTCCATAGTTTCCATATAAAAATCCTTACTTTACTCAACTTAAATATTTAAAACTATAGCTGTGCACAAATTAGAATTATGTAAATAAATTTACTGAATAAAAACACGGCATTTAAAAAAAAAAGAGAAGTTTCTCAATAAAAATCTTTTTGTGCTGGGATGAGTAGGTTTTTTGTTTTTTTTTGGACTATCAAAATTGATTTAGTTTGTAAAACTGCGATGGAAATACAAAAGTCACATGACCAGCAACCAGATGTTACTACTGGCAGAAATGACAAAGACGACGACAGGAAGTAGTTGGAGGAGGATGACGCAGCAGCATGTTTTTAATGACTTATCTCGTTAATAAACTTATGATAAATGAGACCAGTTACACAAAAAGTGCTATTTGTATCACAAAGCTGCCCTAGGGGTTTGCATTTATTGTATCATTTATCATGAATTTTGATCTACTGTTGTCTCAATAAATTTAAATTTATAATAAAGACAAATAAAACTCATAGAAGCTTTATTTTTGTTATTTTCACCAGTTTGTTCCACCAGGGCTTCAATATCACTAAATTCAAAGTATGATGAAATGCGGTTACTGCGTTCAAATTAGTGACATAAATCACAATTATTTGAATAAATGGCGTCTTAATTATCCTTTTCAAATTTATTGATATTTATTCAGTTAACAAACTGTGGAGAAAATAGTAAAACTAACAATCCTGACAAAACATAATTAACTGGGATTTACTGACAAAATTATGATTACAAATTTAAGATAAAATAAATTTCTAAAATTCCTACAAATGGATCTCATGTCTATTTTCATCCATATTAAATCACCTAACCTCCATTTTTATTTCCATGCTGTCCCTCGTAAATCACAAGTTTAAGAGCAGGCGGGAAAAAAGCGCCTCTTCAGCGATAATCCTTGACTTTCACCTTTCCTCCCAGTGCCCTGCCCTCCTGAAGACGTTGTGACCAGTCTGGACTGCGATAGCAACGTAGCTCAGGTGGAGTGGCAGGCCAGCAGCGGCGCAGACTCCTACATCGTCCAAGCTTTCGGCGTGCAGGAGCACGAGACCAACTGCTCCACAGACTCCCAGTCCTGCATCCTGCCCGACCTCATGTGCGGCTTCACCTACAACGTCAGCGTCATCGCCGTTAACGCCGTGTGCAACGTGTCGCAGAGCGAAGTGCACCAGCTCAAAGCAGGTGAGAAAAGGCTTTCGGTTTAAAGTTTTAAATTAAAAATGTTGATGCAATTAGGAATGCGAGTTATCAATAGGCCTGTCACAGCAATAAATTATCCCAGAAGTTATTGTGATAAACAATAATATTATTGTTTTGAGATAATTTTTATGTTACAGGCACAATATCTATAGGAAAGAATTTCAAACTAAAGTTTTTGTAAAATAGAAAAAGAAACAGTATATGAGTAGGGGAATGTTTTTCCCTCTTTCCTGTTCTGGTATTGCTCCGCCATCTTTGTTTCTGTATCAACTGCTTCTGCTTCAGAATGACCAGCAGCGCCTTGACCTGCCACAGTAACCAAATTTTGCTGGACGATAAATCGTCCCAGTAATTATTGGGATAAAAGATAATATTGTTGTTTTGAGACCATTTTCAAGTAACATAATGGCAAAAACGATGCTTATTGTGAGACATACATAGATTTCATAAAAATGATTGAAAAACAGACTGAATTTATAAAAATTTGATTTAAAAAATTGATCTCCTTTTTATTCATTTCTCTTTTTTCATTTTTTTTAAACACTGATAAACCATTGACCATGAGTTGTAAGTCGGTGAATTGTTTGCTGATGTGCTGTGTAGTTCCCTGTGTGCCTGCGCTGGTGGAGGCCCGAGTCGTGTGCGAGTCCGGCGGCGTCATGGTTTCCTGGGAGCAGAGCCAAGGCGCCTCGTCGTACTCCACGGTGGCGCGTGGCGGCAGCGGCGGCGGCTTCGTCCCAACGTGCAACAGCTCCTCCACCTCGTGTCTGCTGGACGACGTCCTGTGTGGCCAGAACTACTCCATCACCGTCATCGCTTCGGACGACGTGTGCAGCAGCGCCGAGAGCTCAGCCGTGGAGATCGACACAGGTTCAGTCACGATTTGGGTTTAATTTAGCCTTTAACACAACGTTTCTCAAACCGAACACTCCCAGACCAGCTAGCCTGAAATAACACATCTGAATATTTACAACCTGTAATTAAAATATTATTCTCTTCACTTTCTAATTACTGTTTCCATTGTTCATCATCAGTTGTCTTTATTGTATTTACTTGCTGATTATATAATCTTTAATTAATTAAAAATAACAATAGCTGTTGACGTGTGAGCGACACATTATAAGCAAGCAAAGTCATAAAAAACAAAGAACAGTTCTCACCAAATGAGACTCGTTCACAGCAGTTGTTTTATTTCCACCGGTATCTTCAGTCTTTCTTTTGAGTGACCCGGTTTTAAGCCTCTTTTCTATTTTTATTTTTAAGCCCAGTTCTTTGCTAAGCTAGCTGTAGCATCGCGCTTTCAGTTGACTTTATGGTAAATAAAGGGTCGTTTACATGCAGTACCTTACAGACTACTAGGGGGCGCCTGCAGACCACAGTTTGAGAAACTTCTCTATTGTTATGGCTTCATGTTGTGTTGACCCTTTTATCCCTTTGTGTCGGGTTGCAGCGCCGTGTGTGCCGCAGGAAGTGACGGCGGAGATGTTGTGCGGCAACAACACCGGCGTGGTGGCATGGGCCGAAGACGAAGGCGTCGATTCGTACCACGTTCAAGCTTTGGGGCCCGACGGTCACAAAATATTCTGTGACAGCGACGAAAACAGCTGTGAGCTTCCCAGCATGCATTGTGGCCAGACCTACAACCTGACAGTGACGGCTCAAGATGGACGCTGCGACAACAGCAACGCCTACCTCGACCTGAAGTCTGGTAGGAATACTGTTACATTTTCTCTTAAGCTTTAAACTACTGGTTGTCATGGTGACGGGGAGGAATTACATACCGGAGTTAACTCCGACGGTGTATTGGCCGTTTCTGAAAAGAAAAAAAAAATGTAGAAAAAACAAGAAAATTTGAGTTTGAAAAGCCAAAAATTTGTAAGAAAACTCAAACACTCAAAAAAATGGAAATTTCTCAGTTCAAAAGTTGAATTTATGAGAAACAAATCAGAAAGTTTGAGATTAATCTCAGAAATTTTGTAGAAAAAGCTTGGACATTTCTGAACTCCCAAATTTGAAAATTTGTGAGAAAAATAAATCACAAAATTTGAGATTAATTTAAGACATTTGGCAGAAAAAAGTAAGGAAATTTCGGAGTGTGAAAATTCAAAAAGTTGCGAGAAAAATTAGAGAAATTTTCTGGAAAAAAATTGGAAATTTTTTTACTCTGTAAACATAAAGTTTGGGAGAAAAATCTCAAATCTTTTTTGATCATTTCAGAAATTTTGTGGGGAAAAAAATAAGTAGATTTCTGAATTTGAAAATTAAAAATTTGTAACGAAAAAAAATCAAAAATGTTTACACTAATTTCAGTAATTTTGTAGAAAAAAATTTAAAAGTCCAGAACTCAAAAAGTCAAAAATTTGAAACTTTTACAATAGATGAATGTTTTTGGCTTAATGAGATCAGAAAATGCTTTTTTTAGAATAAATCTTAAATAATCTCATAATTTGTGAGTTTGTTTTCTTCTTATTTTCAACTTTTTCTGTTTCTTCTCTCTGCCAGTTCCTTGCAAACCCACGAACGTCGGCGCGTCCCTCCGCTGCCACTCGAACTCGGCTGCGGTGACCTGGGAGGGCGCCAGCGGCGCGCTCTCTTACGTTGCAGTCGGCGTTACTGCAGACGGGACACACAGGGCCGAGTGCAACAACACGATGACCTTCTGTGACCTGAGACACCTGCAGTGTGGACAGACCTACAGCGTCAGCGTGTTCGGCCTGGACGAGTCCTGCGCCGGCCAGGAGAGCAGCAAGACTCACCTACGGACAGGTAGGAACTGAAGGTCGCTAGCTAAGAAGCTAAACTTTATGAATACATCTGAGTTGTTAGCTATTTAACTCTACAGCGACCTCCGCCCATTAGAATAACTTATAACTGGAAATAAGGTTTGGTACCAAAATATGATGCACAGCTCTACGTTATGATGTCATCATGATGCTTAAAACAGATAAATGTGTGGATGAACAGAAACGATCTAGAGTTATAGATCTAGAGTCAATGCACAGCTTCAGTTATTACATCTGGAAACTAGAGATCAGGATGACCTCTGACCCTTCAGAGCCACATAAAGACAGTTTCAAAGTCGGCCTCCTATCAAGTGAAGAATGTTTCCATGTCCCAATAAGATGTAGAGAATCGCATCCAGGCAATATAATAATAATATAATAAAGTAATATAATGGCACAATAATGCAAGAACACATTCTCAAAGATCAATAAACTTTAAATTCCAATGAACATTTAACACTGGAACTGGAAGACATTTAAATACCTAAAATGAAACAACAAATAAAATAAATCATGGCGTCTCTGTAAACAAAGTTGTCCTTCGTAGAAAGGGCAAGTCGAGACCAAAACTCCAGACTGAAGACTTTTATCAGCCAGTTTTTGGTAGAAAGAGAGAAAATGTGGATTATATTGAGCTTGTTTTAATTTGTTCATGTGATTAATTAACAGGCCTACCACCGGCTCCCTGCAGCTCAGAGAACAGAAAATACTGCTGTTAGTTTATGAATCCCTGAACGGCTCAGCACCAGAACACATTACAGACCTGCTGTTAGAGTTCCCTTTGATTCATAACAGTGATCAATATATTTGGTTGATATTTCACTAAATGTAATATTGTTTCATAACTGGTGACTGTTGTGTTTTATATGATGTAAATCTCTTTGCCTCTGTCTCAGCTCCATGTCCGCCTCAGAACGTGACAGTCGCTGCCAGATGTGCTGAAAAGGCGATGGTCGTCTCCTGGGCTCCCAACCCGGATGCCCAGTACCTCCATGTGTCCGCAGTGAGCAGCACCGGCGCCAGGCTGTACTGTAACTCCAGCTCCGACTCCTGCACCATCGCCGGCCTGCCCTGTGGGCAGCGATACAACGTCACGGTGATCTCCGTCAGAGACGCCTGTGAGAGCAAACCGAGCGCTGTGGTGGCGACCAGTTCAGGTAAACGTCAGCTCATCGTTGCTTCAGGAACGGAAACGGAGTAAAAAAAAATCCTGTTATAATCTATTTCTTTTTAAAATGATAACTGTGACTGGGGTTGCAAAAAACGAGTAATTTCATAATCAGTTATCGATTATTCTGACAGTAAATGGGATAAATGGAAGATTCTACAGATTTTTCTCCAAGCTACATCAGCCTTTATCATACAATTCTAGAAATACATTAAAAGATGCAAATTCCTTTTAAATAGGGAATATATGTATATGTTTTGCCTAAAATGCAGTAACATATCATTCCTTTAGTAAACTTCAACCAGGCGAAGCTGAAGCGTTGCCACTTGAGAAGTTTTTTGTAAAACATATTTACAGAAAAAAAGTTTTTATTTTAAATGCAAAATGTGTCTGTGAATATATATACAGATAGTATATTGTATACTTTTGGCTTAATTGCTGCTCTGAATGTGGTTTTTTTCTGTAAATTGCATTTTTTTGAGTCCATAAACTCCAATTATCAATTAATTGACTTCTAAATCGGTTGAAGATTGTTCCAACAATCGATTAATCATGATTAATCATGATTAATCCAATTAATCGTTTGGGTCCTAAAGACATTCAATTGTTTAATTTTTTTGAAATACCAAAAAGTGTCTCTACTCCAGATTAATTGATTACTAAATTAGCTGAAGATTATTTCCATAATAGTTTCAGTCATTGTAATATTATTATTATTTTTTTCTGAAACAGAAAAATTAGTATTTACTCCAGCTAACAATTAATTGTTGATGATTATTTCAACAACCGATTAATCATGATTAATCGTCTCAGTCCTAATGATGACATTTTCATTCTGTTTAGAGTTGAACCTTTGCATCTGTGCCAACTGGTCAGGTGTGATGGACATCAGATTTTTCCATCAAAATAAGGAAAATATTTGGCTAATGCGACGATCCCTGTGTTCGTATATTATAAAGAAGTTTCTTTATAATACAATAGAAACTTCTAGTATAATAGAAGTTTCTCCATCCATTTTCTGTACCCTTCTTTATTTCTGAAAAATAAAGAAGCTTCTGCTGCATAAAAAGTGAATGAAAAGTAAAAATCGTGTCCCGATGTGCGACAGCTCCATGTGTTCCCACGAAGCCTAATGGCCGCCTGGACTGCGTGTCAAACTCGGCCTGGGTGTCCTGGACCCCCTCAGAAGGCGCCAGCAGCTACTCCGTCATGGCCACAGCGGCCGGCGGCCATAACTCCAGCTGCACCGCCTCGTCCTCCCCGTGTGAAGTCGCAGATCTGAAATGCGGGACTCTCTACACCTTCCATGTCACGGCAGTCAACAAGCACTGCCGCAGTAATCACAGCAGCACCTTTGAGATCGAGACAGGTACGCAGCGTCATACTTTTGGTTTTCGGCCACCTGAGGCTTCTTCGGACCTTCCACACCAGCTGTGTTCCCTTTTCAAATTTACGCAAACCTTTGTTACCACTAAGCAAATTTATTTTTGTAATAACATTTTGTGCAATTATATAATCAATGGAAATGCAGCTACTTACTCTAGATGTAAGTAAGAAGACACTACAGAATTTGTCATGTTTTGTTTCACAGCTATCCAGACACAGAAATGATTGAATTGACGCCGACATTTGGTATATTTCTGTTTATTTCTGCCCCTTTAGGTCCCTGCGCTCTAGAGAGCGTCAGTGCAACAGCTGCATGCAACAGCGACACCATCCTGGTTGAATGGAAGCAAACGCTGGACTCGCCGCTCTACCTGGTCACAGGTGAAGCCGACGATAAATCCGTCATTTCCTGTAACAGCTCGTCCAACTGGTGCGTCCTCCATGATGCCCGCTGCGGCCGACACTACAGCGTCATCGTGTCAGCTTCCTCCGACAAGTGCAGCAGCCTAAGAAGTCCCCCGACGAAGATCAAGACAGGTATTTAAAACAGAATCAGTTCCGCCTGTATGCATCCCTTGAATGTAGTTGTTTACATCCGGAAACTTTGTGCATCCGCACAACACTGGAGAGCAAAAAGGTGATATTTTTACCTGCTGTAAGTAACGGCGCTCCGTTAACAAAATGAAACCTGGAGATGTGGGTGTGATTAACTTAATACCTGGACTTAAAACTGTGGCTTAAAACCACTTTTTTTTCGCTCTCGTCACCTAAGATACACACAGCTTAGGTGACAAGTTGCCGTAGCAACTGACAACAACGACACTTTGTTTATTTCCCACACAAAGAACAGAACATTACAGTTTTATATTTTCAGGCTTCATGTTTGTGTTGTGATCATTACGATTATCAATGAGTGATCACTGTGGTAGATTAGCTACCGCTGCTTTTAGCTAAGCTAACACCGCGGTGGTTGATTAGCTAATTTAAGCACCTGCTCTCCTGATGATCTGTCAGAGTTGGTGTGGGTCATCTTTTCTTTTTTGTTAACTGAACCAAAATTCAGTTGCATCCACATGTTAAGGTTGTCATAGTCAAACTAGCATAACTGAACTCTCCCTCCCTATTTTTTTCCTAATTAAAACTTTTACTGACCTTGTTTCAAATTGTCGTAGTGTAGCAAAGCACTGCATCCCTTTTTATTTTACATATCAGGGGTACATTTAAGATTTAGCGCGTTATGTTGATGGTTTATCAGTTAAAACCAATGGTAGTCATCGTTAGCCACCAGCTTTTTGCCCTCCAGCAGGGAGACGGTGGCTGATGTTATGAATGTGACGTCAAGCTGTCCACATCTTTTGGGATACTTGAACTTTTTCTCCTTTAGCTCCCTGCGTGCCGAGCAACGTGACAGTGGTGCCGCGGTGCGAGGACAGAGGGGCTGTGGTTTCCTGGGAGAAATCGCTGGTGGCCACATCGTACCGGCTGACGGCCAGAGGACAAGATGGCCACGTTGTGGCCTGCAACAACACGGCCAACAACTGCTCCCTGTCTGCCCTGCACTGCGGCCAGACGTATGGCGTGAGCATCACCGCCGTGGGAGAAAACTGCACCAGTTACCCCAGCAACAATACCTTCAGAACAGGTACAACTGGGGCAGAAACGATTAATCGTGATTAATCGATTATTGAAATAATCAAAAATAATTTAGTAATTGATTAATTGTTGGCTGGAGAAGAAAATGACTATTTACTGTAAAAACAAAACTCTCAGAGCAGTTTTAATTGAAAACTGTATATTAAAAAAATTATATTTTGTATTTAAGATAAAATAATCGTGACTGGGAAACGTCAACTCCACCGGATTCGCTCTCTGACTTCCTTTATCTTTTAGTGCCTTGTGCTCCGTCTAATCTCGCCGTGGATATCGACTGTCAGACCAACTACGCCCGGCTGTCTTGGGCTCGCACCGACGGCGCTGTGCAGTATTTCAGCCGCGCGTCGTCTGCGGCTGGCGAAGCCTTTTACTGTGACAGCAGCAACACTTCCTGCACTCTGAAAACCCTGCAGTGTGGCAACAACTACAACTTTACCGTTAAAGCCTTTGACGGGGCCTGCAACAGCTCGGAGAGCAAACCTCTGCAGGAAGGAGCAGGTAACAGAGTTAATGTAAAATAACATTTCTAATTTTACTGGTGTAACTCTCCCTCTTTCGCATCAGCTCCATGCCCTCCGTCTCGCCTGAATGTCCGGATGCAGAGGATCAAACTAAGGTTCTGGGCCATGTTATCCTGGGACAAAGTCAACTGTTCAGGCGTCGAGTATTTGGCTGAAGTGAGAGGCTGGGTCGGAAACGACCCGCTGGCCCTGATGAAGGTCTCCTCCTACTGGCAGCCCAGGCCGTACTTCGAGCTGCCGATGCCGTGCAGCTCGGCTTTCAACGTGACCGTGTTCTCCAGAAACTCTGGAGGCGTCAGCAAGCCGTCCAGAACCTACGCAGGAACCACAGGTAGGTCAGGATTTACAACGTCACTGGACAAAACAGGCAGCAAATACTGAACCTTCACTACAGTCAGTAAAAACATCGCAAAAACAAGAAATACGACGGCGTATAGGGGAATTGTAGACAGAAATTTAAATTTCTGTCACAAAACTAAGAAATTCTGAGATGAATTCAAGGAATTTTCTAGAAAAAGTAAATTTCTGAGTTGAAAACTTTAAAATTAGCTAGAAAAATCTCAGAAATGTTTAGAGAAATTTGCAAGGAAAAAAAAGTACATTTTTGACCTTGAAAAGTCAAAAATATGCAAGAATCCCTAACCCTTCCCCATCATAAATCAGTCCTCTGTTTTCCCTCTGACAGTCTAAGTTAGCTTTTTATTGTTACATTTAATAAAATTGTCAATTATTACTGCTTTATGATATATTGATTTAGAAATGTACGATATAATTGATAACATGTTAACAATTATTGATGCTAGCTTACAATATGAATGACAGATATGGATAAAGAAAATACTAATAAATAATGTTAAGATATCATGACTAGTAATTTATTGGATGATGCTGCTGATGTAAAAATAAGGTTATACTTATACCCACTTCTTTGAACGTGTGAATGTACTTTAGTGTATAACTTTATTATTTTATTAGAGGAAAGTTCAGAGCAGTTTATTTCATGTCTGTCTCGCAGAGCCTTGTGCGCCACAGAGGGTTAAATACAGTGGGAACTCGACGTCGGCCATCTTGTCCTGGGACGCGTCGGTGTTGGCCACCATGTACACGGTCTACAACGTGTCGGGGGGAAGCCGGGTGAAGCTGTGCAGCACCACAGGACTCTCCTGCCAGCTGACCAACTTCAACCCTGCTGCCACCGCAGTAACGGCCAGCAATGCTGCCGGGGAAAGCAACCCGAGCCAAAACATAACAGGTCCGGCAGAAACGGTAGCAGAAAACACAATTCTCAACATCTCCAAGTTGGTTTCCTTCATTGGAAGAGAATTAAAGTCCCAGCCAACATTGAAACAATGAAAGTCAAGAAAACAGCTCATAAATAATTAATTTCTGTCCACCAGGTCCAGTGAGAGCACGCAGGAGACGAGATCTGCAACCCGATCAACTCGATGGTGATGAAGAAGAAAGTTAGTGACTTATCGATTATTTAATTAATCTAAAGTTGATTGATTTTATCCATCAACTAATGATTGCAGTGATTTTCTTAAAACTTCAGTTTTCTCTTGTATCAAAATGTTTGACCGTCTTTCCATAACGTAAAGGACAAAAGTTTTATAAATTTAATTTTATTTTGTCACTTGTGTTAAATACTGACTGAATAAACTTTTTTGTTTGTTTTTTACATTTTGAACTTCGACATATATATAAAATATAATATGTAAGATTAATAATATAACATAAGACAAATACTTTGATGTACTTTACATTTTCCTTTGTAAGAAAATTATATTGGTAATAATTCTACCCTGATTACAAATGAAAACCATCCATCTGCATCTATGGGCCAAATTTACATAATTTTTTAATTGCAAATGATGACGCACAAAATCAGTTCAAGGGGCACAAAACGCCCACAGGCCACACATTGATTATTCCTAATTTAAGTGGACATTATTAGTTAATCGATTGGAACTAATTTTAATCTAATAAACAGAGATTCCGAAAAACTGTACTCAAGTAAGAGTAGCACTACTTCAATATACTTTTACCGAAGTAAAAGTAAAAAGTGTCCATCCAAGAAAATACTCATAAGAGTAAAGAAGTATTTGGTAAAAAGTCTAGTCAAGTCCTGAATAACTGATAAATAATCAATCATTATTTGATCACTTATCAAATTGTGATAACTGACCAAAATATTTTTATCAGTTATTTTGGTTAAAAATATAACCAAAACATAAAGTGGAAATGTTGGTATTTTAAGGGCCAAAATGACAATAATTCAAATAAGCAACAAAATATAACATCAGGCAAAAGAAAATGTTTCCAAATCAGTTTCTGTCAATAAAAAACTTATAAAACTTTAACAAAGGCTGCAGTGCGTTTCTGGTGAATTTTTGGTTAAAACATGTTTTTCATTCAGTGGGTAGAAAAACTTAAATTTTACTGAAATAAGAGGAGAAATACTTCATAATAAAATGACTCAAGTAAAAGTAAAAAGTACAGCGTAGTAAAAATACTCCTAAAAGTAAATTTTTTTGAAAACTTTACTCAAGTAAATGTAACTAGTTATTACCCAACTCTGCTAATCGATGATTACCATTAATCGATGAGTAATCCCTGTAAGTGGACTGTAATGATTAGTTTTGATATTGTGGATGTTATTTTGAAGCTTCTTTACGCTCCGTCAGATCTGGAAACCCCAGAGGTGTTGGCTGTGACGGCCAGCGCCGGGTCCTTGGATGTGAAGTGGAAGACGGTGGACGGAGCGACCGAGTACGAGCTCGTCATCGAGGAGGAGCAAAACGCGGAGCAGAGAGTGAGAAACGTAGGCGGGGATTTTTACACAGAGACTGGCCTCAAACCCAGGACCAGCTACTGCGTCAGAGTGGCAGCGAAGGACGGCCTCAACCGGAGCAACTTCTCCTGGCCGACCTGCAGGAAAACCGGCGCTTCGTAGAGAAACCACTTACTGTAGAGACTGGATGAAACAGGTTTATGTGGGGTAAAAATAGTTTTTCCACTACGTAGCATCCATCACAGATTTTCTTTTCTGGTTTGTTCTAGGATGATAACTGATTGCTTTAATAATCTAAACATGTAGCCATTCATAGATGTCTAAAAGTGTTGCTGAAGCCATATTTATCAAAAGAATTGTTTATTTTTAAGATAGGTTAATACTTTTTTTTTGGATGATTGTTAACTCTTAAAAACTCAATAAACTTGATAATTTATCAAGAAATATCCTTTAAATGTATATTTTCTTGGTGAGTTAACTGCTCAGATGATGATGAATTAAAAAGAAATCTATGACATAATGAAACAAATTTGTGTAATTTTGTTGGTGAAATGTCTATGGTGTTCCAAGAAAAACCTTTACAAGGCTGACACAAAGAATACAAAGTAATAGAAGCGATGATTTGGTCCAAACAGACTCGAGTTCAACTAAACCAGGGGTGGGCAACTCCAGGCCTCAATTGTCAGTCTCCTGCAACTTTTAGATGCGTCTCCACTTCAACACACCTGAGTCAAATAATGATGTCATCAGCAGAGAACTTGACTGCATTTAAGAGGTGATTCAGCTGTTGGATTCAAGTGGGTTGGACCAGGGAGACATCTGGGAATCGCAAGACACCGGCCCTCCAGGACCAGGATTGCCCACCCCTGAACTAAACAGGAGATTACATGAAGACAGAAAAACACAAAGAAGCCACCTCCAATTAGCTCAGTTAAAAAAAGAAAATAAATCTCGGCAAACAAAACAAATTGATTACATTTTCTTCACAAAATCCTTCCTAGACAATGGGATTTTGAGGTCCTTTCAGAATGAGCTGACAGTGACGGTTTCTGTCACTTTAAATCCAATAAGCTGCCACTGGCCACGCCCACCATCTTGACGGTTACACTCGGTGAAAACGGCCGCAAACATTTTGAAAAAGCAGAATTAGAGCATCCAGAAGAACCAACAACAATGCAGCAAGTGGATTCTGGACAGTAAGTTGACAAGAAAACGCTTCTATTTTTTCCCCGACAGTCATTTTACAGCCCAAACCAGTAAAGCCACCTGATCAAACAGTGCTGGAGCTTAGCTTGGGTTGCTAGGTGACGGGCTGGGTCGGGCTCGGCTTGGGTTGCTAGGTAACGGCACGGGCTTCTCCGAAACCCAAATGGAAGTAGAAAAAAGTGAGTTTTACATAATACATCCTCTTTAACATTTGATAATAAATATTTTTTACTCAATAAACAGAGCCTATAGCATTTTTTCTTACTTTACTAAACATTTACACAGCATTGTATTTAAATATAACCAAAGACTATATTTGGCTCAATAATGTAGTTGCAGTTTCCTAAAGCTGGAACACATAACACACTATTTACAATATTTTTATTTAAAATTGTATTTGTATTAAAGGGGTAATATTATGTATTCTTTAGAAACACAGTCCCATCTTATTGCACAATCAAGTACGGTAACTATGAATGTCTGACATCGGAGATTCATTGAAACATGCATGAAAGAATCAAGGCAACACTACAGGTATGTTTTTGATGAGGGATTATAACATGGTGTAAAGCTCAAAAAGTAACTTTTACATAATATCCGCCCCTTTAAACAACATTATGTGCAAATCAAATCTGTACAGAATGCATAGGCCTACTATTTAATACTAAAAATACAGTAAATCACAACAGACCTCATTAAAATACACCGAACATTTTAAATACTAAAAATGGGAGGGAAATTGTAAAAGAAACAAAAGCGTCTACTTACAATTAAGTTGTCCATCCAAAATCAAGTCCAAATATTACATTATCTGTTTAAAATAGAAAAAATAAAGTTTTCAGGATAAAGCCAACCTACCAATAACATTAAAACATGTTTTAAATTTACTCATGTGTCTCAAATTAACAATCAAGAACATCCAAATTTAACTATCATTTGAGAATGCAACTTTGGGACAACCTACAGTTTTGCAACTTGGGTGAGTTTAATTTTATGGGGAATAAAGGAATATAAAAATAGCCTGCAATTTCTGAGAAAATCTTCTATTACTCATCTGTTGTGTTTAATTGGGTTGATAAATATGTCATAGGTGATTCATTCACAACAACAAAAATCAGCTGAACCCAAGTAATTTCAAAGTTGGTGAAGATTAAAAATTGTTTAATGAGTTTAAGACTGATAAAAACTTCACTATACAAGTCCTCTGATGACAAATATGTTCTATCCTAATATTGAGTAAATTATGCAACGTTGCTTGTTTACCAGATTAAAAATGTCTTCTGAAAATAACTTTTAAGCATCTATTAAACATACTTTTCATTAAGTATGTATGTCTGTTATATTTTAGTAATTGGTCTGATCTAATATTCCAATCCTGTTTTCATAAAGTGTAATCAAAATTAAGGCTAGAAAACATCAGTGATTAATTTATATAATGTGTTTGACTGAGTGAATTTGGTTAATGAAATACATTTTTGACTAATATTCAAATTTATCATTACTCGGCAAACAGAGATTTAAACACCGCCCCCTACTGCCGAGGAGGTTAACAGACGGTCACAGAAAACTAGTGGAAGAAAAATGAATCCCATTTTTACTCCGTCACTTCACAGCCAACGACATCAGTTTGTCGTCGATTTTGTCAGAAAAAACAAACCTAATAAGGTAGTTACTAAAATTCAAACACGAATTAAGCAGGAATTCAGCTATTCCTTCGTCTTAGCTTCGAAGCTAACCAACGTTCGCTACCAACTCCTCGTTGTAGCGAAGCCAGTGAACGCCGATGTCTAGTTTATCCAGTTCTACCTGTTGAGAGCGTTTTCTGTCACTTTATTGTCATGTTGCCTGTTTGTCTTCTTCCACCAGGTAGCTGACCTGGGCTGCGGTGAGTGTCGCCTCCTGAAACGGCTCAAGTTTCAGCGGAACATTGAGCTGCTGGTCGGGGTGGACATCGATGGTGCCAAAATCAAGAAAAAGATGTGAGTGACGAAAAGGGAAGGATTTATTTTTTATCGCTAGCTTACAACTTTTCCACAGGAGTAATGAAAAAGTACATATTTATTTTTATTTACTAATTATTAACAACAAAGCATGAACAGTCACGGCTAAGGGCGATTTAGAGAAACCAGTTAACCTAAAAAAAAAAAAGTATCCTGACTTACTTTAGCGAGATCCTGCGAAAGTTTCTAGAAATTTTGTCTCAAGGCACTTTATAATAAAAGTAAATTCAACCCGTTGAAAATTTGAATTTGTTTTCATTCAATTTACCTGGTTAAATAAAATGAAATACAGGCGGATGCCTCTATTTCAGTTGATCCTGTATGTAGTCACGTTAGGTATAATTTACAAATTAACTTATCTAAGAAAACGTGGCTGTTTGCATGCAGTCACTGATTTGCCACATTCATTTCTCCTTCATGGAGTGGCAGTTGTTTGGATAAGTGTAATTTATTTTTCAAAACAAACAAAAAAGAATAAGAACTGGTCCTAGTACAGAACCTTGCAGGACACCATAAATAACTGTTAGCTCTCACATAACGGAAATTACTAAGTTGGACTTGAAGCACTTTGAATTGCCTCATTGCTGAAATATGCTACATAAATAAAATTGCATTTGATTTCAGTAACATCTTCCAAGGTCTGTATTAAGACATAGCACCGAGTTTAGTGAATAAGCTCTGAACTTACATAATTTCCATCTTCAGCTTCTTCAGTTTCTGCGCTGTGAAGTGATTTTTTTTTTAAATAAACAGATGGAAGTTCTCTATGTAAACCATTACTTTGAAGGTGAACAGAAGATTTATCTTTTGCTTTATACAATTCAATTTATTAATTTGTTGCTTGTTTGTCCCTTCAGGCAAGGATTGGCTCCTCTGTCTACAGACTACCTGCAGCCTACCTACGACCAGCTCCACATAGATCTGTACCAAGGTTCAGTCACACAACGGGACGCTCGGCTCCGAGGGTTCGACTTGGTGACCAACATAGAACTGTAAGTGGCTGTTGGAGCTACAAAGTTATTTCTTAAATAATCATTTTTGCTTTCAAACATGTTATTTTGTTACGTCTGTGTTTTTTGCAGCATAGAACATCTCACTCTTCCTGATTTGGAGCTCTTTTCTTCTGTGGTTTTTGGATACATGAGACCAGCGAGCGTCATTGTCAGCACCCCGAACTCTGAATTCAACAAACTTTTACCTGGACTGACTGGTTTCAGACACAGCGATCACAAGTTTGAGTGGAACCGATCAGAGTTCAGATCCTGGTGCAGTACAGAGATTCAGTTATTCACAAAAAAACAACTATACAGTGAAACATCATGCAAAGTTCAGTTTAAAGTCAAAGTCAGTTTCATGAGTGATATCTCAAGTAGATTAATCGTGATTAATCGATTTATTCAGTAATCGATTAATCGTTAACTGGAGTATACACACTCAAAAAAGGCCATTTACTGAAAACCCCCCAACATATTTAGAGCAGTAATTAGGCCACAATTAATAAAAAATATATAAATTATAGTATAAAAACACCTGTGAATGTTTGTGAATATGTTTTAGCTTCGCTTGGTTCAAACTCACTAGAGGAATGCTATATTTCTGCATTTTAGGCAATAAAATGTTTATTTTTTATTTATAAAGGGAAACTGAATTATTTGTTTATATTTTAATATATTTCTGATATTGTATAAAAAAAAGGCTCAAGTGGTTAAATGAAAAATTTGTTGAACCATTTTTCTTTATCTGATTAATCATTAGAAAACCAATTAATCGAGAAACATGATGGGTTTTCTTTAAAGCCAGTTATTTCAAAAGAAAGTAATTTAACAAATACAAGACTAACTTTTGTAAATTTAAGTAGAGGAACTGCTTGTATTGTGAATACGAATTAAAATAATTTACTATGTTGTGCATTTTAAAATGACAAAAAAAGACAGCAACTCTCTGGTCAAAAAGTTGAGAACATGGACTCATTTCAGGCTTTCAAACAACCATTTTGGCTCTTGGATTCTCCCTTCCAATGTCCATTTTGCATCCTGCAGGGCTCTTCAGGTGTGTTTGGATTATGGCTACGAGGCTGAATTCACCGGAGTTGGAGAAGCGCCTCAGGAGCAGCAGGAAAGTGTCGGCTTCTGCTCCCAGATTGGTGTGTTTCAACGTTTGAACGTTTTACCCGACAGAGATGAGGAGGAAGTGTTTTCCTACACTTTGGTGAGTCTATTCCTTCATAAACAACTGGTTCTCACATGCATCACTTAGGGCTGAAACGATTAATCGTGATTAATCGAATATTGAAATAATCGTTGACGAATGTAGTAATCGATTAATCTGGAGAAACATGCAGTGATACAGCTGTCCTTTAGTCTATTTGAACCGGGTGAACTGAAGCTGCCACTTGAGGAGTTTTGGTTAAAATATATTCAAAGAAAAAGGTTTTCTTTATGCTAAACATTAAATTTATTCATTTTTGTACAGCTTAATTACTGGTCTAAATACGTTGTTTTTTTCTCAACAAATTGTCTTATTGAGCCTGAAGCGTCAGTTAACGATTATTAAATTGAGAATTGTTTCATTAATTGATTAATCACAATTAATCCAATTAATTGTTTCAGCCATACTCTAAAAAACAGAAACCCAAGGACATCCAGATTTTCCAAAAATTAAGTCTTCAAAGACCAAAAATGTAATTAATCGCCCTAAAAAGGTAAATACTGGGGCGATACAAAGTTTATGTTTGTGCTTCTCGGCTTTGATACTTTAACCCATAGTTTTCTGTTTTAGGTGTACTCTGTAAATTACCCCACTTTGCGTGACAACAACACTTTGCTCAGAGTCCTGGTGAGCGAGGTTCTGTACTGGGCAGAACAAATGAAGAACAGGTGGATGGAGGAAACGACTGGAGGGACGACTGGTGTTTTACCTCACAGTCAGACTGAACAACAGGAACAATCAGGTCGACCAAGACGCTGAATCAAAACGGCATTTCTCTGCTTTAACTTGTATAAAACATCTTTTTCCATTCAGCCTGTACAGAAAGGTTGAATTGTCCAGGTGAAGGGGAGGAGAGTACCGAGTCGCTTTGGACAAAAGACCAAGAAGAGTCCGGGACCTTAAACAGGTTTGTTTCTGTTTGGAAGAGAAGAAATGTTTAAATTCTGACAGTTCTGTTCAGTTTGGGAACAAAACGTTGCATGGATTTCTCTAAAATCAAGAACAAGGCATATGAATAAATATATGCAAATATGTAAAATAACAATTAGAGGCATAAAGATGTGTGAATGCGTGTATCCAGTATTGTGTTTGTTTCAGGTTTGCCGTTGTTCCTCTGGCGGCGCTCTGGTCCTTCTGTCCGAAAATCGCTGAACTGAGTGGAAATCTTTCAAATCTGAGACGTCTCCTGGTGGATCAGCCTCAAGTGAAACTGTCCCAGGATGGATCCGCTCTGCTTGTAAAATGTGAAGAACAAGGTACCGCTGAGCTGTAATTCGTACCGAGACATCTCTGGTCCAAATAACTTTATTAATGCAAACCACATTCCTGGCATGTTTGCTTCTGAGGTTTTTTATTTTCATCACTTCTTATTTTAAGACCCTTTGTATTTTCTGTCATGTTTACTTTAAAAACATTTTAGTAGGGATGCAGCTAACAATTGTTAGTAATTGATTATTCAGACAATCGATTAAATAAAAATGGCACATTCTGCAGATTTCTCATTTAACCACTTAAGCCTTTGTTTAAATAATATTCAAAATGATTGAAGACACAAATAATTCAGTTCCTTTCAAAGTAAGAAAATAGACATTTTATTGCCTAAAATGCAACGTGGTATTCCTTTTGTGTACGATTAATCGTTTGTAGATTGATTAATTTTTGCTTTAACCGATTAATAATTGGATATCAAATTATGCTTAACTGGAGCTTTTTTTTTTATCATAATTTGAATCCGGTGAAGCTAAAACTGCCACTTGAGGAGTTTTGAATTAACATATTTACAAACAAATGTGATTTTTTTTTAAGTTCGCATTGTGTGTATTTTTTGTACAGTTTTAGCTTAATTATTGGTTTGAATTATTGCTATGTCATTCTGTTATATTTTTGAGTGCATAATGCAGTTGATGACTAATTGATTACTGAATTAGCTGGCAATTATTCCAATAATCGATCAATCACGATTAATCGTTCCAGTACTATATTTTGCTTCCAGATGATGTCGCAGGAATGCGATTGCGTTAATTTTTTTTACACCTTAAGATATATAAGTAAATAATTAATTAAAATGAATGAATGTTAAACCTGTAAAGTTTAACTTTCTGTTTCTGACATTTAATTTTATTTTTCTGATGCTTTGAATTTATAAAAATGTTTGTAATCTGCAGTTTGTCCAGCAGATGTCAGAACTGCCTAAAGTTTGGATGTTCCAGCTCCAAAACATGCAAATGCTTTTCATTTATTTTCTTCTGCTTGTACTCAGATCCTCCTGATTGGATTTTGTTGTTTTTCAGAACCAGAACAGACTGACAGCGATGAAGAGGAGGATGAGGAAGATGCGTCAGCTGTCCAGTGTTCCCATCAAATTGAACCAGAGGAAGACTGGGAAGCGAATATTTGACTTGGAGAAATCAGTTTTGTTGGCAGGAACAGATGGGAATGTAAATTAATCTACCCTAAGGTGAATGTTTGGGGAAAAAGAGAGAAAAGTTTTTCAGTTTTTTTTTATTCTGAAGGCTCGTAAAGTGAAAATAAACCCGAACAACGAATCGTGATTATTCATGGAAAAACTGAGGCAGCATGGAGGCATTTTGAACCGTTTTATTCAACAGTGCTGGGGAGACATTTTGCCGTTCAGTCATTAGGGAAGCAGTTTGTCCAGAAAAACAGATCCGTAACAGAGAACACTCAACGCGTCAGAACGGCACTTTACAATAGATTAGTTTACAGTTTTAATTAGACAACAGCTTCACAGAAGAGAAAAGCATCATGTTTGGAACATGTTAGGTACCGAGATGAACACACCTGCGCCACACAGGTAAACGCGTTTTGTTCCGAACAAAAAGACAAAAAAATCACCTTCAGACGATAAGACATCTGGCAGCCAGAGTTCAAACATTTAGTACTAAATTGCTCATTAAAAAGACACTTTATTTTCAGACAACATTTATTAAAAATGTCACATTGGCAACAAAGATTAGAAAACAAAAACAATAGTATCTCTTTTTTTTTTTTTCAGAAATCTTCAAATCAAAAACAACTAAAAATGATGAATTGCTTCATACAACATTTTATGAGAACAAAATTACATTTTGGATGATGAACAAGTGAACAATTATTCCTTCGAAGTGAAAATGGATGGCACAATAAGAAATGAGGAGGATAAAATGCGCCTGGCTTTGACGGAAACTTCCACAAAGCTGAGAAGATTATAACCATGCATGTCACAAAATGGCCTATTTAAAACACCAAAGGCTTGTGCAGAGATGGCTGTAATGAGTTTAACATTTATTCTATGATTTGCAGTCACTTCTGATGAAAAACAAAGCTTAAAGTTTCTGCAGAGCCCGTTTTCTAGACGGTTGAGCTGTTGATACGCCGTCATGAACTTTGAACCCTAACAGGATATGAACAGTCTTCATACAATAAGAGGAATTCAACACAGATTCATTCATTAGTGCAGTTTTCTACCATAGGTTTTCCTTCCACTCAACTTTCCCTGCGTATTCTTGGATACAGCCAGGTTGATTTAATAATTACATTTTTATGGCTAACCCTACTTGCTGAGGGTCTCAGTTCCTGGCTGCTGGAAAACGGTCACACCGGCTTTTTTCACAATGATTGTGAGAACGATTTATTTAAATAACATGTGTGAGATGTACGGAAGACAAATAGGGCCACTAGAAAAAAACCAAACCAAATTAGACTTTTCCCCCAAAATTTAGACTCTTCCCCCTAAAAGTTCTGAATTTAATCTCAAAATTCAGACTTCAATTTCAGAATTGACTCTTTTTCTAAGAATTCTGACTTAGATCTCAGAATTCTGATTTATTTTCCTCAGAATTTTGATTTGAATCTCAGAATTTTGACTTTTTCTCTAAAAAGTCAAAATTCTGAGTTTAAAGTCAGAATTTTATTAATTTTTTTTCACTGGCCTTAATTCTCTTCCACATTAGTGAATCTTAAATGAGATTACTTAAATGTAAATTGTTGCTGTTTGCTCATAAATGCATCTGACCGTTGAGCGTTTTCTTCTTGGCAGTGGATCACTTTACTAGATTTTTGCCGTTTCATTTGATTTTTTCACTTTCATTCATTTTTCCTTTTTTTTTTTTGTAATTTCCCTGACCTGCAGGTCATTGTGGATCGATGCAGCACAGCTTTTAAGCAAAAATGCACATTAATTCAAGCTATTAATCCTCACATTTTTACCTACAGTTTCATTTAATGATGCAAAGTGGGAACATTTTTATTAAGTTGCTAAATGTAAAATAAATTTGGTTGTTCAATTTCTGGATGGATTAGGAGGAAAAATAATGGCTAAAAATCTAGTTAAAAAAATGCAGTTTTGGTAAACAAATCAAGTTTTGCTCTTTTGTCTTTGACAGTCTCAACACTGAATTACATAAAATCCCTTCATTCATTCAACACAGGAGTCTCACACATTGTCACCCACTCATTGTCTGCATTCACACATAAAATAGCTTACTTCTTATGTTTCTGTAGTAAAATATTTTCACCTTGAAAACACAGTTATCAGTGCAGCTCTTCTGCTGCTTGCAGGCAAATCATCCAGATAAAGTCCTATCATCCAAAGCAAGCAGACTAAAGGAATGTATCGAAAACACGTTTCACTTTAAAGGTGCTCAAAGAGAAATTAATCTCCTCTCATTGACGTAATAAAAAAATGCATAAACATGTAGATCTGCTAACACCCAAACTGAGTGAAAACATTCAACTGAAATATAACAGTTTCCTGGAGTGATTTGATAAGCAACTATTTAAGTTCTCCGTTTATCTGAGATGATATCTTACCACTTTTCTCCTGAATGTATCTGGGGAATTACAGTGGCTTAAATGAACACAAGGGGCGCTCTGGTTATGACAGAAATCAGTGATTAGGCATGACACAGTGCTGATAACAAGGGGTGTTGTGTTTGCTGTGGGAACTGAGAAACAAACCCAAACCATTTGTTTAAAGTGTGATCAGGGTCATCCCATCATCTAGCGCTTGATCACCACCTGTTCGTACGCTCCGGCGCCAACCCTGACGACGGAAGAAAGATTAAATTAAACCATCACAATTTATTTATTTTTTGCTAGCAATGTCTAAAAGTAGCCTTGTTATGCTTAGAATATATCGCGTGACCAAAAAATATTAGAAAACCGACTAATAAAATGTATTTAAAACTCTTCAAAGGCCAAGATCCACTGAAGGAAGCAACACAAAACCTCTGAAGGGGACACTGAGCACAACTTCGTTCTTCAGGAAACGTAAACAAAAATGGAGCGGTGTCAGATTTTAGCGGTTATAGGATTTCTCTTTTGTCGTTTGTAAAAGACTACAAGTCATTCTTCCCGCGAGCGATAGACTTGAGTGATTTTGTTTGCTGAATTTACCCATAATGCCCAGCATAATAGTCTACGTCCTCCTTTTGGACCGGTCTCCGGTTCATTCATACCAGCCCTATTTAATCCGGTTTAATCAAACTATTTCTTTTGTCTAGAAAGTCCAGTTTGTTTGGGAGGTGTGAATGTGTAAACGGACCAAAAAAGCAAGAAGCGGACTACAGAGCAGGGCATTCTGGGTAAAAACAACCAAAGCAAACAGGATAGTCTCTAGCTAGCAAGAAACGGCTTGTAGTCTTTTACCAATGGCAAATAAAAACCCTTCTGACACTACTTTAGTTTTGTTTAAAGTTGTGCTCAGTGTCTTCTTCAAAGGTCCTCATGTTGTCTCCTTCAGTAGTTCTTGGTGCAGCGCCCCCACAGGTGAGAAGGGGAACAGGGTTTTCAATTAATTTGGTTGCTTTGACTGAGTGCAGCTGAAAATGCAACAAATGTTACAATTTTGGTCTCAAATCAAACTGAGTCTACCAGACTATCAGGTGTGAAAACATCCTCACGTCGGACTTCGAACCGCACCAGAGTTCTCTTCAACCAAATTGAGACCAGAACCAGAGTTCGTTTTTCTTGGTTCATTTATGCATTCCCCAAACGAACCGGATTTTCAAAGCAAACAAACTAGAGTTCAATTAAAGCAGACTAAACTGTGAATAAAACCTGAGTTATCATGTTTTGTGTCAATGGCACTAACATGAGGTTTACTAAGTTATAATTACCCGCCCAAGGACACAAGTCTACTTTAGATTATTAGCAATTCATATACAGTAATGCAAATCTGAGTCTCCAGAGCTCACCTGGTGGGCAGATGATGGCTTCCCAGGGCTGTGCTTCCTCCCGGCCCAACAAACAGACGCAAGCCTTCCTCTGAAGCAGACACAGTTGTGGTACCAGTCATTGCAGGAGGCGCACACTGCCTCCTGTATAATTCTAGTCATGAGGAGCAGCCAGTTGCTAGGCAATCTAAAAATAATCATGTATTGACAGCGGCTCTCTTTTCTTAGCTTTGAGCTGAATGAGACCTTGGAAAGAAACACAATGCTGTCCTAAAAGCTCACACAAACTGACTCACAGCGTAACAGAAGACTACCGGCTAATTCATTGTTATGCAAACTAGCCGTGCATCTCTTGAAATTATCGTTATTCATTCTTATAGCAACATGTGGCTGAAAGATTAGTGTTGATTAGATTAGGCCAGTTTTCTCACCTTCAGCACTGGAGTCCAGTAAGCTCGGTGTGAAATCTTGACTTTGTAAAATCTTTTCCACAACATCATCAGCGTCCACCCGAGTGTCGTCCATTCTCTTCAGCTGAGACTCCATGGAGTCCTGTTTTATTGGATGTCTAAACAGAAAGAGGACAGAAGTAAATACGTTTATTTTGACACAAACTGGCCATTATTTAATTCTATCAAGTAATGATAAAAACAAGCAACGATTTACTATTGATAATAGTTTATTAGATTCAAATTAGTTCTAATCGATTAACTAAAAGCGTCCATAGAGCTTATTTTAGTGTTGCAGTTGAGCCGCCGTCCAGCAGAGGGCGCCGCTGGTCATCCTTAAGCCATCGATTTAGAATTAAAGATGGCGGCGGAGCCGGTCTGAACGGCCCAAACAGAGTCCGGTGTGGGATGATAAATGAACTTTATGCGGTTCTGCTTTGAAATATAAACACTCGACCAATTCCTGAAGTTTCACCTTAATGGCGACGTGAAAAACTTCTCATTCAGGAAATTACCGATCGGCTACTGTGAGTGAAGATGACGCGGCAGAAAAGCGGAGGGCGAAACGCGGAAAAATGTAACCTGGTGGAAAAAACATGACGCCACAGTTTATTTTTAAGGCATAATTCACTTTATGGAGCGAAGTTTAAATATTCCTCCAAGAGCAACTACAGATATTTCTGTTTGAATATCTGTAAGTTGGGAATTAAGTGTTTCTTTAATTTTTCTACTCAGCAACCTTCCTGTTTCGTTATATTTTATGTCTGGACTTAATGAGGTGATTACCACCATTTTCTTTTTATTCAGTAACTATTTAAAGCAGCTGACACAAAATAATGTTAAAATGTCATGTTTTCTCATATTATGAAAAATGTAGCCCTCAACAAGAGAAAACTCAGGTTTTTAAGAAAATGTTTGCTTATCAGTTAATGATAAGCAAACATTAATTTGAGTCTATAAGATCAGTCAACTTTATATTAACTAACTGATCAATAACTGAACTCAGGCTTTAAAAATGTTACCAGAAAAAGATCTGGTTGTACAGACAGATGGGCAAATTGGTACATTAAATCTTTCCATGTGTTGGACACACTAGGTTGGAGCATCTCTGTTCCATGATTTCAGACATCATTTTATTTATTTTATTCATTTAGTTTAATAAATGTCATGTTGACATAAGATCTGAATGAAAAGGAATAGTTGTAAGAAAAAGTTTCTCTTCTCTCAAAATTCAGTTTGCTACATCATAAGTAGCTAATTAATAATCCATGTAAATGGATGTTTAGAGACCAACAGGCAATGTGTTTAAACAAAAATATATACGTTTATGACCCTACTGAATCAATACTTCATTATACTTTGATAGAATATTGTATTTTATAAAAAGTACAAATTAATCTACTCTGGTTTCTTTAGACATATTTGTTACATAAACAGAAATAATAAAACTATAGTCAATCTGTCTAATAAATATGAATATTTTTCAGCCCTTATTTTGAACCTGAAATTAATCTGCATGCTTCAGGTGTCTGCAGCCTGTATTTAAGCATTTCTGAAATGCCTGAATGCACAAACAGCAGAGCGCTCAGTTGTTGCAATGTGCTGAAACCGCACTAAAAAAAAAAAAGAAAAAAAAATTAACCCCCACAGGCTGTGAATGTTGAATTAAAAGTGTGTAGTCAACTGGTGAAACCTTGCCCTACAAGCACTACAATGTGCAGTAACTGGTTTCCAGCTGATAAACTGGGACATGCAGTGCTGACAGCAGGCTGTGGTGTTAACCACCTCACAATAAACAGAAGTCAGGCTGACTTGAAACAAACTTTTGAGGAAGATGGCACAAACAATCAGCTTCATTGGTCATATTTCTGCAAGATGGTTTTAAAATTAATTTGAAGTATAAAAACAAAAGAACACACTGAGATCAGATGTGGTAACTTCACAAGTATCTCTGTTTCAGGTTAAATTTCTTAGATTTTCGCCTGGAACCAAAGTTTGAAGTGACACGTGGCTTTACAAGCCGAGTGAAACCAGACTGTGGCGTGTGTGACGCAGCACTTCCTGTCACGGTTTCATGTTGTATTGTCACTGAGGATTCACAGCAATCAGTGATTCAAGCTGTGTGTATATTTATAAGATATATATTTATGAAATAAGAGTGTAATAAATGGTGCTGTTTCCATTTGTCTTAAGGCAGAGACAAATTACAACACAGATAAATAAAAGTGAGTGGTTGTGGTAAAAGTCTGGCAGTTAAAGTTTAAGTGCATGTTGTAGTTGAACTAGGGCTGAAACGATTAATTGTGATTAATCGATAATTGAAATCAACTAATTTAGAAATCAATTAACTAAAGTAATTTTCTGAAGAAAAAAACAGAGCAGTAATTATTCCAAAACTGTACAAAAATATATTTACATTTAAGATAAAAACACCTTTTTCTGTAAAGGTGCTTTAGCCAAAACCTGTCAAGTGGCCTCATGGTTTTAGCTTCTAATTTACTAAAAGGGATGCAATATTACTGCATATTAGGCAATACAGTGTTTATTTTCTTATTTAAACAAGAAATGTAACTATTTGCATATTTTAATGTATTTTTTTTATTTTGTATAAAAACTCTTAAGTGGTTAAATGAAAAATCTGATAGTAGAAACTGACCTGTTCAGTCGCTCGCAGGATGAGGAACTGCGCACCGGTGTGCCCGGTGGGTTTCCCGTGGTTGCCGTGGGAACCGGATGCTCCGGCAGAGCCGGACAGGGTTTGGACTCTCGCTCTTCGCTCGGCTCCGGGATGCTTCCGATTCCCGTCGACGCGCTGCCCACGGAGTGGTTTCTCCGGTGGCCGAAGTCGGACATGCTGGACGAGCGGGAGTGACCTGTGCTGTAGCCTGAGGACGAACGCACAGCCTAAAGGGTTACCGTGGAAACGTTGGGATTTTCATCCCTTTGTTTATGAATACTAAGCAAATTCAATAAACAACAAAAAAAAAAAATGGAGGCCACTATTAAAACTGTTATGCAAAATTCACATTTTGCATGTTTTTATACTTCCATTCGGGTCTCTACTGCTTCTAAAAATAGCCAAAGCAAAAAAAAAAAAAAAAAACCTATACATTGCCAAAACATTTATTTTGGCAATAAATGAATACATCTAGTATCTGAATTAATGAGCTTCATTTAATTTCCCTTTGGGATAAATATAGTATTCATGAATTTGAATGTTTATTGGTGTCTGGAAAAAGAATGATTGCAGAAGCCTTTTACATGTAACGTCACAAATCAGCATGCACAACCCGTTACCTAGCAACCCCAGCGAAGTCCAGCTGGTTACCTAGCAACCTCTGCTGAGTTCCAGCGTATCTGGTTGAAATGAACTATTTCCAAACTCTGTTTGTCTGTAAAGTGCCTTGAGATATTTGTTGAAAATTGGTGCTGTATAAATAAGCTGAGATTTATTGTTATTGGTTTTATTTAAAAATGCATTTTTAGAGAAAATACACTTTCTAGTTCTCTGTAGGAATTACTAAACTTTTTCCAATTCTAAATTTCTGACTTGGCTCAAAGTGTGAGGTGGCATAAAGTAGCAAATTTTCCTCCTATCAATGATCAGTTATTTTGCACTTTTGCAACCAAAGCTTCATGTCTGCAGGAAGCAAAAAACATCTGAGGGCATCAGACATGAGACAGACAACTTCCTGCAAACTAATCTGAGGTTTGAATAAATCTTGTAACGCGTTGCATGAGGCAGGAAAAAAAAACACGTTTCCACCCTTCATGAGCGAGGCACTGCAGTCGATCTCTGCGCTTATCCACTTCCTCTAATCGTTTATTAGTGTCATTTGATCTGCCGGCGCTGGAAACCGGAGCCTCCAGCTTTGAACAGCAGCCGCGGCTCATCCCCGGAAATTGATTTCACTGCGTCTATCTCCTCGTCGAACCAAAGGTTACTTTTAGTTTTACCTGAGTTACTGGACAAGAGGAACTAAAAAAAGAAACTATTAAATGGTTTTTAGAGTGTGTGATTATCTACCTGAGAGTTTGGACTGCTGGCTGGCGTAGCTGGAGGTCCGAGAGTGGCCGCAGCCTCCCAGATCGTCTGACATGACGGGACACTTTCCGTCTCGGCTTTCACCTGGACAAGGAAGGACAAAGTGGATAATTTCATTTCAACCCCTCTGAGTGTTCGCTGCAGGAGTTTAGAAGCTATTAAATCGCTTCTGAGCCACAAAATGGTGGAGAAATATTGGACAGAAACAGCAAATGTGCAACACTGTTATAACAACCAGCATAAATATTCTTATAAAATGTATTTTCCTTAGTTACCTAAAACTCCTTTTACCCTGAAATATTAATATGATGCGACACAGAGGCCCATTTTTTTAAGTTATTGGCCACTCGGCTGGAGGATGAGCCATGTTTATATTGCCATCAGCAGCAGCATTTCCATTAGAAATGTCTGCAAAACTTTGTCGATATTCCACTAATGTCGTAAAAAATAAAATTTTGCTGTTCTGATGTTTCCATTAAATAAGAAACGTAATTAAACTGAATGTTTGTTCTCGCCATGTAATTAAAAATCATGCCGCACCATCTTCTTCCCACTACTTCCTGTTGCTGTCTTTGTCGTTTCCAGCAGTAGTAACATCCGGTTGTCGGTTACATGACTTGTGTGACGCAAAAAAACTACTTCCACATCAGTTTTGCGAAATAAACTAATTCGATGCAGTCGAAAAACCACCTCATCCAAAACTTTTTACTTTTTTCATAATTGCCATCTTTCCATTAAGCAAATTTATTTTCGTAACTACAATTTATGGAAATGCAGCTTCAGTAAGCATGTTTGTCAGGAGTAAGCAAAGAGAATACATTTTATTGTCATAATGTCATCTTAGTGTTCGTGTTATAAAATACCAGAAGCACCAGATAAAATCCCTGAGAATGTAAGTAAAGAGAAGATAAAAAGTTGTCCTTTAGGCTAATTAAAATAATTTCAGTTTGTCTGAATAACCTTTTATTTCCAGACAAAATCTAAATAAAATCTCATCTATAATGACTACAAGTTTGACAGGAGAGAGGAGCTGGAAAAACCACAAAGTTGCTTTGAAACACAAATTTCAGTGTTTTCTGTTCACGATTCATTTTTTACTGATTAAAGAAAAATGCATTCCTTTGTAATTTAATATTTTAGAAGACAAAATTAACATTTTACAAAATTTAATCAACTGGAATTAGTCTAATTAAGCATATCACAATAAGCAATGAATCAATTAATTGGATTAAATTAAATGGAGCGCAATAAACTCCACTTGCATGTTTGTAATTTGCATAATAATAAAGTGATGCTTCCCTTTGATATTTCTGAAAAGTTTCCATTTTGAAGAACGCTGGAAACACTGGACAAAGCATAAAGTGGTTAGTTTGCACTTTTTGTTACAGTTTTGCCAGTTAAGCAAAACTGCCAAACTGATTTACTTGCTGGCAAAACATTATTTATGTTTTGAAGTGCAGTTCTGTTTTGCTGTGACTTCATAACCCATTTTATTTATTGTTTATTTTGGATAATTAAAACGTCTTCCTGTTGCAGTGTTAAATGTTCTTTGGGAAATTAAAGTTTATTGATCTTTGGGAGGATCTACTTGCATTATTATGGCAATATCATTTATCACAATAATTTCTGGGACAATTTATCGTCCAAGAAAAATGCGACTGTGAAATCTAAGAATAATACCAAAAATGACTGAAATTAAATCAGAATGTGATGCTGAATTAACCTTAATGGGATGTTGGTTCCACCTAGATAAAAAAAACCCCAACATAATACGACAGTTTGTAACAAAAATGGACATTTTACAGTCTTACAGTCTTGGGGTCACCAAGTTTCCATGGTAACATGTAGTTTTCTAAATGATGCTGGGGTTTAACTGGAACCCCATGTTTTGGTCAGATGGGTGTAATAATGAAACAATAATAAAACAAAGGATGTAAAGAACCACATTTTACACAAGCCGACACAGTTTCCCCCTGAACAGGCATGAACACCGTCCTATTTTTAAACATGTGAAAGCCCACAGGTCAGAACAGATTGTAGTTAATCTAAAAGAGGTTGTTTGAATTATACATGAAAGCGCTCTTCTATTCAACACTGCAGTGTGTTCACCCATGAAGACACGCAGAAGGGGAAGAGATTCTGATGTAAAAGGAGCAAAGCTACAGAAACACCCAAATAAAACCATTTTTATGCCTTATGAATGTTTATAAAGCTTTAACATTTTATAGTGGGAGAAAGTGAGGATTATATCTGCAAGAGTGAACAAAGTCGGGTTTCTCTTGCTTTAAAATGTGCTTAAAAGCAAGATGAAGATGAAACAACTCTTGAAATGTTTAGTTTACCCGAAAACAGCTAGATTTATTCATCATCACTTTAGGAAAATGTAATCTACAGGAACAGAGCGCGATGAAGCTGAGTTAACTCACCAGATGGTTTGCAACTCAGAGCCATTTGGCTCAGCTGCTGTGATAAAATGCTTCGGCGCTGCAGCTAATGACTGCAGGGAAATCCATGGATTATCAGATCAGACGGCTCCGTTATTTACTGAATCAGTTTTGTAGGCTACGCTGAAAAGCAGATCCTGGAAGTGAGGAAGTGACCAGAGTCTGAATGACTCAATGAGACTCCTTTACATCAGACCGAATGTGTGTGTTGCATGAGGTGACACAGTAAAACTCTTAAAACTGTTCATATCAGGGTTCCAACTCACAATTATTTTAGTAATCGATTATTGCGACGATTAATCGAACAAAATGGGCAAATTCTATAGATTTTTCATTTAACCACTTAAGCCTTTTTGCACAGTATTACAAAAACATTTAAAAATTGCAAATAAATACATTCCTTTTTAAATAAAATAAAAATGTTCCTGCTTTAAATGCAGTAGCATAGCCTTCCTTCAGTGAATCCTACACCCACATCAGGAGTTGTGGGTAGAACATATTTTCAAGCAGGTTTTTTTGTATCTTAAATAAAGTAGATATATTTTGTATGATTTTGACTTGATTATATCTGTCAAAATCAGATACAGATACAGATATATATGTATCTGTATATGTTGGTTTTTCAGCAAATTGACTTTTATGTGTCTGTATACTCCAATTAATCAATTACTTAACTAGTTGATGATTATTTCAATAACCAATTAATCATGATTAATCTGATTAATCGTTTAGCCATAATTCAAATAATACATTTTCTCACAAACTTTAGTCTTTTACTAGGACTTTATGGGATAGAACAATACAAAGCTAAAAAAAGATGCAGTTTTAGAAGTTTTTTAACAAATATATAAAATGGAAAGTAAGTTTATGTTTCTGTGCACATGATCAGTTTAGAAAAAATAAAAGTTTTCCAAGTGTTTTTCGGCAGCATCAAAACTGCGAAGGAAACACTTTTTTTCACGTCACACGAGTCATATGACCAACAACCGGATGTTGCTACTGGCGGAAACGACGAAGAAGACGACAGGAAGTGGTAGGAGGACGATGGCGCTGCACGTTTACGTCAGCAAACTTATTAACTTTTGCTATGTTTCTTATGTAATGTGATTTTAATTGTGCTTTCTATTTTATGGACAAACTGCAATTGCAATTTTATTTTATTTTTACATTAGAGGAATATCTACAAAATTTTGCACAAATTTGTAATAGAAAAAAAGCCATCGAGTTTCTAACAAGCCTCCAGGCTGCTCCTCTAATTGTTTTTAAATTTTAGGTGTGATGTCTTGGTGGGTTTTCAGTTGTGCCCTTTCCATTGTCAGATATTAATTTATTATTTAAAAATTACACACAGGCAGTCTCTGGTTATTGAGAGAGGTGTCAGTGAAGGTAGTAGAGTTTACGGTTGTTTTCAGCGGACTTTAAAAGATGCCTGCCGACGTTTCAACAAACAGAAAAAAGAGAGAAAGTGAAGAGTGATGGCGTGATTCGTCTCACCAGAAAAGCCTTTCTGTGAGTCTCCGCCCCTCCTTTCCTCCAGCAGGCTCTCTCCATCACTCTGGATCCCAATCACCGTGGCTGTGGATGGAGGCCTGGACAGCAGAAACACAATGTGGCTTTATTTCCTCCTCAGTATTTCAATGAGGCCTTTATTACAAGGAAAGAAACCAAAGTAAAGACAAGGCGTTGCTGATTTAAACTCAAGCATTAAATTCAAATTGGGGAAAAATGTTTCTTACCTATAGGTAAAGAAACTTTTCTTTCTAAATGCCAGCTTCAGTTTTTGGTATAAAAAATGTTAAATTAAATAAACAGTTTTTACAGATTTCAATTTAAGACTTTTTAATGCCCGCTTGATTTAAATTTAAGACCAAGAAACTATAAATATAGGGGATTATTGAAGTGAGCCAGTGGCAAAACCAAACTTTGGTGATACATTTGCAATTAGCCATGATAGTCGCAAAAAAAGCTAGCGAGCTAGCAAGGGCATATTAGCTTCTAGTTAGCAACCGCACTGAAGATGTCTGCTTCTTCCTCAAACTTAGTCCAACAAGGAAGGAAAAAAAAATACAAGACTGAATAGTCCAGCCACTGCAAAATATAAGATCTGTGATTAATAAGACCAATTTACATTAAAAAAGAAAGACATTTTAAGGCCTTAATTTAGGTACACCAATTTAAGGCTTTTTAAGGATGTGCGGACATCCTGAATTTTTTTTTTTTTTTTTAATTGGCCTTTAGAAGTTAGAAATATAACAAATTATTTTCATGAATCATTTATTGTTTGGCTCTGTTTATTTTCACTCATTTTCAGTCACTATTATGTTAAAAGCCTCAATTGTTAAAAATGTATTAAAATTTAATACATATTGTTATTTTTCTGAACATGTCCAGAGCAGATCAGGCTGCAATGTGAAGATCATCAAATGACCCTGGAGTGATTTACAAAATAAATAAAGGAATCAGTGAGACGTTTCTGTTGGGTTCAGTGACTGCGATACCTGTGTCACCATGAAGCAGAAAAATGTAAGTGATTATCCCCAATAATCAGAATTGACAGCAGATCTGCGGCCAACGTGAGTTTGGGTGAAACCAGTCTCAACTTCCATCTAATTTTTTTTAAATCGGATCATAAGACAAAACGAGAGCACAACCAGTAGAAATGGCTCTAGTGGAGCATCGATCATCACTTCTGCAGAAAAGTCGGAACCAAGAGCGCTGAGGTTCACTTTACTTCCTTCATAATTATTATTTTCAGCCGTTTACGTTCAGATTTACAGCGTCTGGCGTCTTCTGGTGCAGAATTAGCAACATGTCAGGAGGGAAAAACAAATCAGACTTTTTTGGGTGAGAAATTTGGAATTTGGCCTTAAATAGTTGGATTTTGGTTGCATTTGCTGCTGTGTGAACACAGAAATAGCTGCTACCTTTATTAAAGTCCACAAGTAGAAACATGTTCTTCAAACTTACGTTTTGAAACAGGGATCCCCTGACATGAGCTGCGTACCGATGATAACCTATGGAGAATGAAACGGTAAATGGGTTTTACTTCATTAAATCTGCATTTAAAGTATAAAACTTATTCCTCTCATCCAGGAATAAACCAAGCTGTCTGCTGTGGGCACACAGATGTTACCTTGAGAATGGAGTTATCCTGCCGGGTATTTTTGGTATCATAGCCTTCCAGCAGACACCTCCGAGTTGTGTTTCCTGAGCCGGCAAACTCTGCTAAATTCAGATCTGCAAAACCGAGCTGAAGGAGCAAAAACAAAACAAGGTGAACCTTTTTTTCCACTTCCTGTCTGCAGAAAATCAGTAATGTGACCTTTAGATACAAAGATAGGACATGCAGGAACATGAGAACAAAGGAATAAAATATCTTTTACGGCTCAGTTTTCCTTCACGACGGGCCGGTTGCTATTTAAAAGTGACTAGAATATTATCACGCTGCTCAGTTTCAGTGACTGTAAGCAAAACTGCTGAGCGTAATGAGGCAACGAGCCATCTGTTAGCTGCAGACCATCACTAATACTCCCTTTAAGGAAGCTGTGGGCTGACGACATTTATCAAAGGAGGAAAAATCTCACTTTTTTATTTATGTATTTTTAAATTACAAAAGCCAAAAGGATAATCTACATAACATGTAATTATTGTAATTTATACTTTCCTTTTCCCCCAAAGTGATAAGATTGTAAAAATAACTTTTAAATAGAAAACACTTCCTGTTATCCTGGAGAGAAAATATGTTGGAAGCAGATCTACTGGCTGTTCTTCAAAATGGGAAAGACAGGGATGCATTAAGGCTGAAACTAACGATTATTTTATTTATTGATTATTCTGATGATGATTAATCAGATTTTAAAAATTCTACAGATTCTTCATTTAACCACATGGGCTTTTTATACAATATTAGTAATACATAAAATAATTAAAATAAGTAGTTATTTTTTTAAAGTAGGAAAACGTACATAAAAAAATAATTCCTTTGATCAGTCGGAAACAGCTGAAGTTAAAACTCGACGAGTTTTGGCTAAAACAGATTTACAGACAAACATGTTTTTATCTTAAATGCAAAATGTAGATGTTTTATGAACAGTTTTGGCTGAATATGTTTTTCTCAGGAAATGTCCCACTCCAGCTAATGATTAATCGATTGCTAAATTAATTGTGATTAATCGTTTCAGCTCTGCTTTTCACAAGCCTGTTGATGGCTTTGAAAACAGCTAAAATTTATAACTTAGCGATAATAAAATAGTCCAAAAAGAAAAAACAAAGCTGGACCAGGAGCCAAGACTCACACTGTGAGGATTTTACATAAAGTTAAGCATTTTAAATTGACTGTAGGTCAATATTTGCATTTCCAATATTTGTATTTCACCCTTTAAGTACATAATAATTACCTTTGCGTAAGCTTTTCCACCCTTGAGCTCCTGAAAAAGAGAAAAGCAGAAAGGTTAGAAGCAGGATGATAATCTGTCAATTTTTAATCCCTGACATGTCAGATTACAATTATTAAAAGTAACAGGAACACAAAGATAAATCACTAAAGTTCTCCTTTTGGTAAATGTTACTTCAGGTTTCACATCAAGCTTCCAGGTTTCAGTTCAACAGCAGAACGTTTGGAGGCTCTTCCATTTTACGAACCTTTCTGACCGAGACGCGACACATGCAGGGGTCCAGCACACCGGTTCCTGCGCTGGCGCTCATCTTGCACGGAAAAGAGAAGCGCTTCCTCCATCGGACGCAGTTGGCCTGCACCGGCTCCCTGGAACAGGAAGTCACAGAGGATTAGATGACCTTTACGCCCGTGTAAGGTCAGATGTCCAGGCTGCACACGGAGGCCAGAAAGGCCAAATTTCAACCGAATGTTGAGGATGGTTGTGGCAGCAACATTTACTAAGACGTTTCTGTTCAAGTATGAAAATTATTTCAGCACAAAACATGGATAAATAAAGGTTTTTGATCTTTTTGTTGCTAAAATAACTCTTGGTGTAATATAAAATAGATTTGAGAAAGTTGAGATGCACCGACTGATTGGGCTTATTTTGGACAATATTATTATTATTTTAAATGATTTTTTCCTTTTAGTTTTGGTGCATCTGTACAGCACTTTGGTATTTAAAGCACTTCATAAATAAATGATGACGAAAGATTTTATTCTTGTAATATTATATCTAGGGCTGTTGTAAACGAATATTTTAGTAATCGAGTAATCTATCGATTATTCTTACGATTAATCGAGTAATCGGATAAAAAAAATTATAAAATGAAATATTGGTAAATCTGGCATAATACCGGTGTTACTATCAGATATCAATATCAGTCCAATTTTTCATATTTGAGCATCCCTAACAGTTGCTTTTTTGTAGTTTAGAAAACTAACCTGTAACAATAATAGCTCACTTTCTAAGTTAACCAGAAGAAAAGTTATAGAAAAATCTGAAATTATATTGAATTTAATAACAAAGAGGCAGGCTCACAAATATGCTTATAAAAATGTCTACAATCCAGCTTTTAGTTTATGTATTCATCTTCAGTGAGTTTAATAGATTAATTAAACTCACCTTGCCACCTAACCTGTCACGCTTTGGGTTTGAAAATACGGGAAATGCCGCCTGGAGTGGGAGGAGAGGGCGAATGAACGAACGTAAGATGGAGGGGAGGAAATAGACCAGCGGACTGACGAACCGTTAGACCGGGGGACGAACACGGGGGAAGCAATACGGGATATTTACGACACCTTCACTGGTCACACTCAGAAACTCATCTACCAGCCATGTACGATGCGCTCCGCCACCCGTTTCTTCAGACCGGGATATGAAATTTATTGTGCGG
Source organism: Poecilia mexicana (assembly GCF_051168715.1). Lineage (NCBI taxonomy): Eukaryota > Metazoa > Chordata > Actinopteri > Cyprinodontiformes > Poeciliidae > Poecilia > Poecilia mexicana. The sequence goes on along the minus strand of NW_028263373.1, from coordinate 499,268 downwards.
TTCGTCGGTAAAGCTACATTTACACGGTAAGCATCAGCTACTCAGCCGCCCGCCCTGTTCAGGCTATCCGCTCACCTCAGCGCTCTTCCCGCCGTTCGCTTTCAACCAGCAGCCCCGGAGGAGAAATGCTGCCGTACTCCAGGCATTCCCCCAGTCATTTTAAGGATGCTTATTGGTTCCCCAAAAACGATAAAAAGTCGGGCATTATCATCAATCCATAAAATCCCCACGGGCCAATCTTTAAGATTGGACTTTATGCCGCTGAGACTTAGCTTTTGTCAACAACTCAGAGGCGGAAGTGAGAGCTCCGCGCAACGCAAATGAAGTCCCGGCCAGAACACGGTGCGCTAACTAATAAAACATAAATTAACGAAGCTTCGAGGCAGGTAAATTTTCCTCGAGGAATTTTAGTAATCGAGGTACTCGAATCATTCGAGGAATCGTTTCAGCCCTAATTATATCTATTCCCAGACTATTATGAAAATAGAACTGAATGCGACTTTATTCTCGTGCAATTTTATTCTTGTTTGACTTTATTTTCGGAATATTACGACTATTTTCCAAGTTCGTCATCATTTTATGTTTTGTTTTTCTTATACATCCCTAATGCTGCATCGTACAAAATAAACCCACCAACACTAAATTAATCCCAGATTAATATATTCTGGTTCCAGTCAACATAAACTGGTATCAATTATCCTCTGATTTTGTTGATAATTGAGCTGATTAATCAACGTTTTTGCTCCATGTAACGTGAATCCATGCGTTGCGATGGCAGAAAAATGGCTTCCCAGTCCGTCCTGCACGTGAGTTCCCAGCAGAACGGATGGGATGAAGTGAAAGAGAAAGGAGTGTGTGCGTGGGCAGAATTACGATACCACAGATGGCTTCACTTTCACTGGCGTCCTCTGCTCTACCACTCACATCTCCAATCTGTCTGTGCAGCCCAACATGCCGTTTATTACCTCACTTTCTCCCAGTTCTGGAGGTTTTTGCATTTAGTATTTGCACATTTTTAAAGAAACACCACATGTTGTTAAATGCAGAAGAAAATGGGGTTAAAAATTAGCAGTGTGTGGTGAAATGTGTATTCTGCACCGCCTCACTATTAATAAAAACCAGCAGATGTGTGACTAATGTTGTACAAATGCTGACTTCATCCCGAGGTGAATAATCTTCGGAGGGAACTCCCAGCGTCGGGAGTTCTGGCTCTTCTTCATGGTTCACGCTCTGCGGCTCGAAGCGTTTCTCTGTGCAGACAAATCCGATTAGCCGGGGTGAGACGCTCTGGGTTCCAGCGCCAGTATATCCCGCCTTTCCTTTCTTTCAGACGTCTGGTTAAACGACAGCAGCTCTTCATTTACAGACAAAAGAGAAGCAGCAGCTGAACTACAATCGGTTACAATGGAGAATTAAGGGAATAAAGTGAAAATATTATGAGGATAAAATTATAAAGAATACGGAAAAAAACAGGAATAAAGTCAGTATGAAGAGAAGAATAGTCATTAAGATTTTATTCTTGTATTATTATGACTTTATTCTTGTGCTATTACTTCTCATTATTACGACTTCTTGAATTTTGCAACTTAATTTGCATATCATTACGACTTTCTTGTATTATTACATCTTTTATCTCGAATTATTACAACTTTGTTCTTTTATTGTTACGTGTATCCTTGTTTTATTACAACTTACAACTTTACTCTAATGCGAGAATAAAGTTGTAATAATTCATGAATAAAGTCGTAATAGTACGGTATTATTACGACTTTATTCATGAATTATTGTGACTTTGTTCTCGTATTATAACCTTTTTACTGTATTATTAATATTATTCAAATATTATTACAGCTTTATTTACGTATTAAGACTTTATTCGTGTATTATGACTTTCACATACGACTTTAGTCATATATTGTCTTTATTCATGTCTTATTACGACTTTATTTTCATAATTAGTAATTACGAATGACAAGTAATTTATTCACATATTATTACAACTTTATTCACGTACATTTACATCTCTATTCTCGTAATATTACTACTTCTCATTATTACAAGTTTATTCTCATAATTTTATGATTTTATTCTGTTTATTGTTTTCTTAGTATTGCCCTAATAGTTCCTTTGTTGTTTTGTAACGTGTCTGAGGAGCGGTTTTCCAATGTAGACCTTGATTATAAGCAATGAAACAATAAATGGTCAGATTGGAATCAGACTTTTTTTAAAGTCAGCATTTCGGTCAAATGCTGGAAAAAATAAAATAAATTATAAAATATATCAAATAAATTCAGAAATTAGTCGGGGCGCACGGATTACAGTTTTCAGCCGGACCTGCCGACTCAGACTTTGGACAATACTGGCTTAAAATTACCTAATTGGTTTTGGCTGGGAAACGTGTGATCAGTGCGTCTAATTAAATGTAAAATACCAACAGATGTACCAAAGAAAATAAATGGGAACAAAGCAAACATCTAAAAATAAGCAGAACCTTTAAACATCTGTTGTTGCCACAACCCTAAAAACAAATCAAATTATCCTATTTTTAATTTTTTTTTTATCATTTCCTTCTTTTTGTGCAAATGTTTCAGGTAATTTTGCATCACCCTGAAACAATGGCTCCCCTCTCGGTTAAAGCCGATCTGATTTACGAGGCAGCGTCAGCCGCTGGACTTTTCCTGCGTCAAACTGTCGGCAACAACAGCATAAACATGAACCAGTTACTCAGGGTTACCGGGAATAAAGGATGCAGGTCATTTCCTGTCACAGCCGGCCGCTGGGACGTCGTCTTTCTCTACAGTTTTACAGTTTGGTGATATTTCCAACCACTGCTTTTAAATGGTTTTACAGCTAACAGAGTCACATGACCCTAACAGGGTCAACTGCTCGGCTTTTAATGGGTTTTTCTTCCACCTGTTCATAATTTGAGTATTTTAATAGAAAAAAAGAAGTTATTTCAGGTTTATTACCAACATTACACATATTTACAGCATGTGATTGATATATATATATATATATAAATATATTTATATAAGTAATGTAACTGTCAAAAACAAAGAAAATGACTTTGATTCTCTAGAATTAATAGGATGAATTATTTGACATCTCTGTATATGAAAAGGCATTAAATTACCATCAGCAGCCTTTGCACACGTTTCTCTTGTAGGACTTCAGATTGTAAGTTAAACAAACTCCTTAAATTATTTCCACATGAACAATTTTTGATAAAAAAGAAAGAAAGTACGGTTTCATCTTCCTAATAGGAAACTTATATTATTGCTTGGCTGAGCTGATCAAACACAGGATGATCGAAGCAGACATGTACAATCATGAAACATTTTTTAAAAATGTGTTTTTGACATGTGTGCTCTGAAGAAATCCTTCCATATTAGATTTATCCAGTGTTTTTTTATAAAAGCAATCACATTTGTTGGGATTAACTTTATAAACTGGGCTTAAGATGTCAAAATCAGCCAACTCACCCTAGAACTGACGAAGGGGTGTACTTTCTTTTTAACATGACTGCACTCATCTCAGTGTATCTATATGTTTCCATTGCTTGGAATCAACTAATAAAGATCTAAAGAAAGTACAAAAATTCATCCAGCAAATGCAAGCTTTAAATTTCTTAGTATTTAATTGCAAAAAAACTAATAAAATGAAACCAATGAAATTAATTGATCAAGTTTTTTCAGAAGATACCAATTTCCAGTTTTTCCTTGATCTGACCTGCAGACGCTCCTTCACTCTGAAAGCATCGGGGACGGCTTGTTGGGGATGTGCGCTCCAAAATCACAGTTTTGGTTCCCTACACAAAGTTTCTTTCACACAGGCAGACTGGTGGCCATCATTTTAAAATACCTTCTTCCAAACCAAAACACCTAAAATCTTACAGCAACTGTGACAAGTTTGTTTGTTGTAAGCGGTTCTGGCATCATTGGAGTCCAGAGTTTGGTTGGAAGCCCATGACCAATAAATCACGCCAAATCATTTGTATGACTTGTCATTTTTCTCTCTTTCTACCAAAAACTGGATGGTAAAAGTCTTCAGTCTGGTCTCAACTGTCCCTTTTTTTAAGTACAAGTTTGTTTACAGAGACTTCATGATTCATTTTATTTGTTGTTTCGTTTATTTTGGATATTTAAAATGTCCTCCAGTTCCAGTGTTAAATTTTCACTACAATTTAAAGTGTATTGATCTTTGATCATGTGTTCTTGTATTTCAAAACAACAATATTATCATTTAAAGCTTTAACTTCTGGGACAATTTATCGTCCCGCAAAATCTGCTATTATGACAGGCCTATATGTATGGAGATAATTCGCTGTAACTGATACTAAACAAATGAACATTTGTGTCTAAACCGACACAAACTGACTCTCTGTTTTTTTAACACAAATGAAAAAGACTTTTGGATGAGAAGCGTCTTAAAGAATATTTTTGTTATTATTTACAAAGTAGATCCATAATTTTAGAGATTTTTCCATTTCTGTGAGACTAAATTTGCTGTTTTAATAAACAACTCCTATAACGTAACTAATATATCTATTACAAATAGGGCTCAGGTGTATTATGTACACTTATAAGCTATAAAACACATTGGCTCCAGTACTTCCCTTCCAACTAAACTGCAAATAAGATATTCAATTAAACACAATTATGATGCCGTGAATTACTTTAACACTGTGCAGGTTTTACCTTCATGACTTGAAGCTAAACTAGGTTTTCGAGGTACAATTTGAAAAAGTTGAAGTACAAATTTATTATGAAATGACGAACAGGTGACAGCTCCTGCGTTTGTCTTAGATGTTTAGTTATATTTAACATAAATATCCTGAAAGATGGTTAATTTTACATCAGCTTTACTACTAAAACATTTCATTTGACTTGGCTCATTTTAACGTTAGTCATGCAGCACTTAGCTAACCATCTGTTAACGTTTCTACCACGGAGTTAAATGCTAAACAGAGACAGAACACTGGTTCCAAGTAAAGTATTTTCCTTTTTACCGTGAAGATTCCTCGGAGAAGCCGCCATCCAGCAGCCTGACTTTACAGAAGAGGACACCGTTTACGACGGGGACCGACGACAGCTCGTCCAGCTCAAAATCCACCCTGAACTTGAATTTCTTCTTCTTCATCATCATTAAATCCATACACAGTCTCGGCGGTTGCGAGGAGATGCTCCGATCCCAGGCGTCGCTGACATTACAGCCCCATTGTGTGCTCTTCTTCTGGTTCACCGGAGTGTTGTTGTGGGAGGACGGTGGCGGTGAAGCTACGGATGACAACAGACCGTCAACGCTGCAAACGCTAGCGCTAAACGGATGTGCTTCCTGTTTAGGTTTTCAAAATAAAAGCATGTGGTGGACGTTCCACCTTTCAATGCAAAAATGTTAGCTTGGATTTTTTTTTTATTCTGAATTATGCTTTGTAAAAAGTCATATATTTAATTTGACTTACAACGGCGTATTAGGGTCATTATATATGGATCAAAAGAAATAAATTTCTACCAAGGTGTCAGAAATTTTCTAGAAAAAACAACTTAATTTCTGACAATGAGAAGTCAAAAAATTGTTAGAAAAAAATTAGAAATTTTGAGATTAATCTAAGAAAATTTTCAGAAAAAAAGGGAAATTTCTGAGTTTCAAAAATTGCAAATTTGCTAGAAAAACTCAGAAAAAACTAGGCAATTTCAAAGATTCAGAAGTTGAAAATTTTAGACTTTTGAAACTTAGAAAATTTCCAAAAGTTGAAAATATTCAACTTGTGTCTCAGAAATTTCCCGTTTTATCTTCTCTATTTTCTGAGTTTAATCTCAAATTTGAGCGTTTTCCAGCAGTTTTTCAACTTTTCAAATTCAGACATTTCCTTGTTTTTTCAAAAAAAAAAATTCTAAGGGTTTTCTCGCAAATTTTCAACTTTTCAAACTCAATAATTTTCATGTTTTTTCTCTCAAAATTTTCTGAGCTTTTTGGCAGAAATTTGCTCATATTTTATATCTGCAGTTCAGTAGATATAAAATAGTGTCATATTTTATATCTACAAGTTTTAATAATCTTTTTCTCAATTTTTGAATAATAAAGGGTTCTTTAGTAGTCCATTATCATTATTGAAGTACAAAACAAAAAGTATATTTTAAAAAGTCTGCATCAATATGCATACAATCTTTTCAGTTGCAACGCCTTTAAATTCTGCTTGAGTTTTATATTTAATTTTAAAAAGTTTCAGTTACGTTTTTATTTCTACTTGTCAGCATTTTTATGTTTTCTTAATATATAAAAAAATGCCTCTTTTACTTTGAAATACCTCTAGCTTAAAGGGAAATGCAGCGCTGACAACTTTAATCCCATGGAGCTTCAAAATAAAACCCGCCTCTTTTCTCGATCTCCCCCTGTCGGCTAACCGGAGAACAGCAGCACCGATTGTACAGATTAAAACAAAGCGAAACCGACTGCTGTCGTCTGGTACGCTGTCGCCACCTCGTGGTTAAAACTAAACATTGCAGAGTTTTGAAATATTTTTCTTCTCAAATACAGAAAACATGGATGCGGAGATTTTAGTCAAAGCGAATCAAAAGTTTTATTTTTCTAAATAAGCTGCCGAGTGAGCTTTGGCGACACCTACCGGATTCTTTTGTGTATAGCATGCTGATCTGTGTCTGTGATATTATACACAGTCTATGGTAATATTTGCAGGTTCTGCGGGTTTGTAAAAGCAACCATAAAGTTTTACATCAGCGCATGACTGGGAGGAGTTTTGGGAACAGTTTTACGCTCACCTGTAAAGTAGGAAGCATGTAACAGCGGTATTTTCTGGTCGTTACATGGGTGTGTCTGTAATATGTTTGCGCAGTAAAAGAAGGAGGTCTTTCCAGGCCAACTGAGCCGAGTCCTTTCCCCACCCTTCTGCCAGCCTACCTCATCCGCTCCAAACTTTTTTATTCAAACATTTTAATCTATTTTCTTACACACTCCAGCGTCCCATTAGGAGCTTCCTCTTCAGGTTGCAACGCGGATAATCTTGTAGGAATCAGACGGAGCAATCATTCTGCCTGAAACCAGAAGTGCCCAACCACAGGAGCCGATCTGTGTGAGTTTCCCCATCGCCGTAGCTGCTCGGTTTGTGTGTGTGCAGCTCCGCAGGCCTCGTTTTAAAAAATATTTCAAGTTCAAGCCATGTATCCCGCAATGAGGAAGCTGTTTTTTACGGACTGTCGGTGCGCCGGAGATCCGCCCAAGACATACGAGGAGTTGTTCGCCAAGCTGGACACCAACAAGGATGGGAAAGTGGATGTTTCCGAGCTCAAGGCAGGCCTGGCTGCAATGGGCGTCCAAACCGGGAAGGGGGCTGTCCAGGTAAGGCGAGAAACAAAATGTGCAAAAGGTTTTCAAAGGTTTTAGTGCTAAATATTGTACTGACAACAAGATGTTTTGCCTAATTCCCAACAATATGTAAGTAAAGTTCTAAGATAAAAAGAAGGAACTTTTTGTCCTAACACAAAAATATTTATAGACTATGAAGGTGTATTAGGGCCATGGTAGACAGAAAAATAAAAGTACATTTTCGCCCCCCCAAAAAAAAAGAACTCAGAAAATTTTAGATTAATCTGAGAAATTTTCGAGAGAAAAAAAAACTTGGAAATTTATGAAAATTTTCAACTTTGGAAATTTTCTGAAATATAGGAATTTCCTATTTTCTTTAGTAGAAAATGTCTGAGTTTTTCTGTCAAATTTTTGACTTTTCAGACTCAATTTTCTTGTTTGTATTTTTTTCTAGAAAATTTCTCAGATGTTTGCTAAAATGTACACCTTCTTTCTATTTACAATGGTCCTAATAGGCCATGGTAAGAAACAAAACATTCTTCAAAACGAGTCACGTGATCAATAATCGGACGTTGCCACTGGCGCAAACCACGAAGAAGAAGAGAGGAACAGGAAGTACGTGGAGGATGATGGCGCAGGATATTTTTTAATGATTTATTGTGTTAACAAAGTTTTAATGATGTTTCTTATTTAATCGAAATGCAAAATTGTAAAATTGTTTTTCTAACGTCAGCGGAATATTGACACACATTAGTAATGGAAACTGCAGAGATGATAACAGTTTAGGTAACACATGCAGCCATATGAAGGTATATACACAGTTTTACTTACAAGAATAGGAGAAAACTGATGCTGGACCAGCTTCTTGAATAAAGCTGCAATTGCTTGAAGGCAAGTTGGTGCAACTCTTGGAGATGGGATTTAATCTCATCTCAAAACTCTTCTACTGCTACATAAATATTACTTATATGCACAAATTTTTAGTTAGAAATAGTTCCTGTAAAACTTTGTGTACAAAAAAATCAGATATAAGGGAATAAATATTAACTTTAACTCCTCTAAACTATGATAAGCTGATTACTTCTGCACTTCTGATTGAACATAATGATGTCACTTTCAAAACAATATAAAAGCGATGAATGTGCTTTAGAGTGCACAAAACATTTTCTCAACTAAGTGGCAATACTTACACACACGTTTCTCACGTAAAAGTAAAAAGTAAAAATTAAGTAGGAATAAATATTTAAGTCTACTGAAGTAACTGATCAAATTATCAATCATTTAATATTTAAAAATTACATCATCAGACGAACCAAAATATAAAATTAGATGAAAATTTTGATATTTAAGGATCAAAATTACAATAATTCTTATGAGTAACTAAAAATAACAAAATTAAGTAAACGAAAATGTTTGCAAATCATTTTCTTTCAATAAAAAACTTATGAAACTTTAACAAAAACTGCAGGTGTGTGTCTGAGTCCGGTGAATTTTTGGTTAAAACATGTTTGCTTTTCATTCAAGGTACAGCGTAGTAAAAATACTACTAAAAGCAATTTTTTCAGTGCAGCCTCCATTTTGTTGCAGCTGTGAAAGATGGTATTTATTGAGGTGGAAATGAGCCCTGGAGCAAAGCAGCTTCCCTCAAACCACTCCGGCTTGTCGGGTCAGAACCCAGCAGATTGGCTCTTTTTTTCAGGTCTTCTGTAACTTATAGTGCGATTAAGCTAAATAAGAATAAACCGATCAGTCTCCCATTGTCTAAAAGATTATTTATTTTCTATCTATTTGGCCATTTTTATTGTGAATAAAAGAATCGGGAAGATATTCATCAGTTTCTCATTGGATCAGGTTTGTGGCTTAATTTTCATTGAGTGTAAACAGATGATAGATAAATTCTAATTTGATGGTGTGATCAAGCTTATTTTTTATGATGCTATTCAGTCAAAAAGTAATTTAATTCTTTTGTAGGAAAAATAAGGAAATAATAAATTTGATTTAATGTCCAACAACTTTAAAAGTGTAAAGATAAAATCTAAGCATGATATCAAAATAATGAAAAACAAAATGCTAAAATTATTGATCGGCTGTCCTGTCACAAAGCAAGAAAAACTGAGTATAAATTGTCAAGCAGTCAGACAAAACCTTTGTTTTAAGGTAATAAAATAATTCAAGGTTGAATTTTATTCTATGCTGTTAAAGTCCAGCAAGAACATTTTGAATTGACCTGAATAAAGCAGTTAATGTCGACAACCTGGAGGCGTTTGCATCCACTGCAGCCCTACGCTAAGCAGAACCGCCGTCTAAAACAGCAAACTGCAGAGTAGAAATAAGAAACGGGAAGACAAAACAAACCAAAGCTTCACTTTAACCTTATCTGCAGCAAACATGTCTGCTTTGCATCTTTGTACGTTGTAGCTTAAAAAACACAGAAAGCAAGTTTATCTTAATGATCAGAACTATCTGGAGAAAAACCTGCAGGTCCAGGCGGGATGAAAAGCACAGGAACAAACAGAAAAAGTGTTCAGGAATTCAGGAAATATGAAAAAAGTTAAATCTGCAGTTAAAATCTCACTGTTGGTTGTAAGAGGAAGGATTCGTCTTTACTCAGTCAGAAGTGAATTTTGAAGGATTGACCTGGGAGAGGCCTGCTGTGTGTGACTCAGGGCTGTAAAGTAAGAAAAATGCTCTCTGTGATATGATAAGCAGTAATAAATCTTTACTGCTTGCTTTCATATTCTCCCAACACTTTTGGTTTAATTTATTATATTCTTTGATTCTAACAGGAGCAAAAATGATTTAATTTTCATTCATTATTTAGAAAATAATAGGTGGAATATGTTTAACTTAAGTAAAGCCACATGAAGTTTGCATATTTCTGATCTTAACCTATTAGGGCTAAAACGATTAATCATGATTAATCGATTATTGAAATAATTGTCAATTAAAGTAGTAATTGTCTGTTTATTAACTGGAGTATTTAAAGGCCACTTGCTGAAATAAAAACATACTTGGAGCAGATATTAAACCAAAACTGTATAAAAAATATTTACATTTTGCATTCAAGATAAAAAAATAAACTTTTATCTGTATATATTCTACCCTAAACTCCCCAGTTTGCAGTTTAAGCTTCATGTGGTTCAAATTGTTTAAAAACATGTCTTATTTAGTACCTTTAGCTATCCACTTGTTAATCTGTTCATTAGAAAAGTCAACAGATCAACACAACACGGTGTGGATAAGTCAAGCAGAAAGCGCTGAACTTTTTACATGATGGTGTTGGGAGGATTTTTTTTAGCTTTTGCATCTGCAGCGTTCACTGCAGGAATAGTTTCTTGTATTCTAGGCAATAAAATGTTTATTTTCTTATTCCAAAAAGGAATTGAATTTACTTATTTGCATCTGAAGGCTTAAATGACAAATCTGCAGAATGTGCTCATTTAAAAAATATGATTAATCGATTAATCATCAGAATAATCGATTAATCAACAGCTAAAATGCTGTTAGTTGCAGTTCTACAAAGTACAAAGTTCAGACAGGAACTGAGCTCAGAGGAGGAAGTTTATCTTTACAGTATTCTGCCCCCAAGTGGCAGATTATGGTAACTGCTGCTTGTGTTAGTGATGGTGGAGTCAACATCTTTCTCTTCAGAGCTCAAAGCTCTCCCTTCACCCACCGAGGAGGTCAGAAAACACCGCAAAAACAGCCGGGAAAAACCTGTAAGGAATCGGAACAGCTGATATTCTGTGTGTTTTTATCTTTAGAAAATAATTTCCTCTGCTGACAAAAACAAAGATGATGCGCTGGACTTCAACGAGTTCGCCAAGTACCTGAAGGAGCATGAGAAGAAGCTGCGCCTGACTTTCAAGAGCTTGGACAAAAACAAAGACGGTATGGAGAAATGCCAATCAGTTGTAGATTTAAAAATGTTTTTAGAGTTTATCTGCTTGAGCTGTGCTCATTTATTCCAACAGGTAAAGTAGATTACATGGAGATCCAGCAGTCGTTCGCCGATCTGGGTCTGGAGATCACCAAGGAAGACGCAAAGAAGATCCTTCAGAGGTTTTTCTGTTCGCCTCTTGTTGCTGCGGTTGATTAACTGGATGTGATACAGTCTTATGTGGACTTCTAGAAATAGAAAGCTTAAAATGAATGTATAGCACAAAGTGAAAGGTGGAGACCAGTGTGAGGGGCTGATAACCAGGGAGGGACAGGAGAAGGCAGAATCACATGATAAAGAGCTACTGAGACGTCTGAGAAGAAAACCGACATAAAAACACTCACAGCTGGACACACACTCAGCTCTAAATCAGGTTTAAATGAATTTCCTGCAACATTTATGCTACTCTGGTAGCATAAATACTCTACTTCATTAAACATGTTTAATGAATCACATTAAACATGTTTAATGAATCACATTAAACATGTTTAATGAATCACATTAAACATGTTTAATGTGATTCATTAAAGTTTAGAGGAAAACTTAAGTTACATTTGACTTGAAAATGTGTTTTAAAAGGTTTGATTTTTATATAAAATCCTTGATATTCAAACTGCACATTTTTGCAATAAAGTGTAATTTATCGTTTGATTAAAATCTTTAATTTGACAGCCAGATATGTTCATTCACCTAATCAAACACATTTTTTCTCACTGTCTGAAGTTAAATCAGACTAAACTTTTCCTGTTTTTGGTTAGTTTGAATGATCAAAATTATTCACTAAATACCAGAAAACTTGGTGAAAATCTTTTAAAGATGTATTTTTTTACCCCACACAACCTGTTTGGATTGTGTCAATGTAATTAAAATCTATTACATATATTTATTATTTAAGAATAATTGAAAACAAATTACATAGATTTTTTTTTTTAATTATTGGATTCCAATTCCAGGTTGTTTTTTTTTTTTTTTTTTGCTTTTCTCATCCTCCCTCCAACTTTTAGTCTTCTGCATCTATTTGTTTATCTCAGAAAAAGTTTTCCTGTGGTATAATGTTGCCACTATCATGATTTAATTTGCATCTGTGTGTTCAGAATGATGTGCTGTGTTGGCTTTCTGCTAGTGGTTTGCATGTAGGCAAAAAAGTTACATTTTGATCCCGTCTGACGAAGCACCTTCTTCCACGTTTGCTGATTCCTCTTTTGGGCTTGTGTTAGCATTAGGACTGAAACGATTAATCAGGTTAATCAGGCATTGAAATAATCATTAATTTATTTAGCAATCGATTAATCGTTAACTGGAGTATAAAGATTCTAAAAACAGCAATTTACTGAAAGAACAACATCCTCAGAGCAGTAATTAAGCCAACACTATTGCTTTAAAATAAAAAAACACCTTTGTTTGTACCGATATTCTACCTAGAACTCTACTGGTGACAATTTTAGCTTCATCGGGTTCAAATTGTATGAAAAAATGTCTCCTATTTATTGAGTTTTCCAATTATTAATTTGTTATTCCAAAAAAATAACCAACAGATCAGCTCTTGCTGTAGTTAAGTGGAGCAGAAAAGTTTTCACGTTAGTATTTTTAGCTGCAGATGCATCATTGTCTCCAAATAATCAAGCACACAAGGAAAGCTGTTATTGTTGCATTTTAGGAAATAAAATCTGTATTTTCTTATTTTAAAAAGAAACTTAGATAATTCTTTGATTGCATATTTTCATGTATAAGATTGCATATAAAAGGCTTAAATTAAAAATCTGCAGAATCCGACTAATCGATTAATCGTCAGAATAATTATTAGATTAATCAATAACTGAGATAAGCATTAGTTGTTGCCTTAGTTAACATGGACCTTTTGGAAAATGTTCTAGTTTTTCCTGTTGTTGCCAAGTCTTGAGCCTTAATGTTGCTCCTTTACAGGTTTAGCTGATGGTATTTTATGTTTGTCTATCTTATAAGATCCTCAAAATACATTTGAAGTTTCCACCGGTTTGTTTTAACATGACATACCGGTGAAATTTAATAGATTTACACAAAGAAACATAAAGTGACAAAGAGGTGGTAACGTGTGATGAATGTGACAAACCAAAAGTAGAACAGGATGTGTGTTGGTGTGAGTGAGACGGAGATTTGGTTTGAAAACCACAGCAAAGGGCGCGTGCCAATCTACTGAACAGACACAAAAGAATTTAAGCAACAGTCAGTAACAAATATAACAACATAAAGGTCATTTAGGGCTGCACCTTACAATTATTCTATCAGTTACTCTGACGATTAATCAATTAATCAAATAAAACATGGCACATTCTCCAAAGTTTTCATTTAACTACTGAAACCTTTTTTTAAAAATACAATATTAGAAATGCATTAAAAGATGCAAATAAACAAATGTATTTAAATTTTTAAATGGGGAAAAACATTTTATTTCCTAAAATGCAACAACAAAGCATTCCTTTAGTGTACGATTAATCATCAATTAAACATCAATATATGAAAAGCTCAGCACTTTCTGTTTGACTTAATATCAATACAGCGTAGAGCTGATCTGTTGGTCTTTTTTATATTAATCAATTATTAATTGAACAGCATCATGTGCTTAATAGGAAATGTACTTATCTGACAGAATTTGACCTTCGGTGAATGTTAAACTGCCACTAGAAGAGTTTTCAGGGGAACAAATTTACAGACATTTTTTCTACCTTAAATGCAAAATATATATATTGCACAATTTTGGCTTAATTCCTGCTGTAAATGTGTTGCTCTTTCAGCATAGGGTGTTTTGTGAGTCTGTGTTCTCAAGTTAAGGATTAATCGATCACTATATTTGTTGATGATTATTGAAATGATTGATTAATCATGATTAGTCTGATTAATTGTTTCGTCTACAATGCATATTTTAAATGGAAATGTTTTTCTCTGTTCTCCAGTATTGATTCTGATGGTACCATGTCGTTGGACTGGAATGAATGGAGGGAGCACTTCCTGTTAAACCCGGCAACCAGCCTGCAGGAGATCATTCGCTACTGGAAGCACAGCACGGTAAGAGCAGCCATCTTGTTTTTCACCAACGACTAAAGAGAAATCCTCCAATCACTAAAATCGGACATTACTCCAATTTTGTTTACATTTTGTGAAGAAGGAAGCTGCACTCATTGTCTTCTTTAGAGGTTCTCATGTCGTTTCCTTCAGTGGTTCTTGGTGCAGCGCCCCCACAGGGCGAGGAGAGGAACTGGTTTTTCAAATAGTTTGGTTCATTTGACTCAATGCAGTGAGAAAAAACCCCACAGCAGCTGAAAATGTAACAAATGTCGCAACTTTGGTCTCTAATCAAACTGAATCTGCTAGATTATCAGTTGTGAAAATGCCTTTAATCTACAAAAAGGAAGGAAATTAAAGAGGCAGTGTTATGTGTTTTCCAGGCACATTGCCATTTTATAGTATAATGAAGTAACCATGTTAACTCCAGTGGCTATATGATTTAAAGGGAATTTGACTTTGTAATTTAACACTTGAAATTGGGCCTCTGTCTCTTTAAAACTCCTGCTCTTTCTGAAACTCCGCCTCCAGGAAGTCATCACAACGTGGCTCCTCTATTAACCCTCTATCAACGTTTTTACCAGCGTTTCACTGAGAAGTAGCTCCTATAATGAACTCAGCAGTTCCAACAAGTGTTTGCTAATTGCTTCTGGCTAGTCTGAAGGAGCTGAGCTCTGTAGTGCAGAAGCTCAGAAGTTTAGAAAGGAGGAGATGCGCCTTGAAGGCGGAGCTAGGTCCAACAAGACGTTTAACACAGCTGAATGGTTGCTATAGAGATTAAAAGATTTCTCAAACATCCATGAAAGAATCAAAGCAAAACTCTAACTATGTTTTGATGAGGGAATAACATTATAACATGATCTAAAGCTAGAAAAGTAGATTTTACATAATACTGCCCCCTGTAAAGGAAATATGCTGTGATGTTTGGTTATTTTTCTACTTCTAGAACAATCCTTTATGATTATATATCTTTATTTTGGTACCTTACATATTCCACTCATTAATTTATTTTGCTCATAAACTGAAATATCTTGAATTTCTTATAAAATACTTGAGCCCAGAAACAGAGCCGCCTCAGGCCGTGTCTAATCTCTGATGCTCGCCGTCTCTGTTCAGTGTGGATAAATTACCGCCTGCTTTCTAAACGCAGCTGAGATGAGCTAATTTCAATCTGACCTGCGTGCAGATTAGCCCATCAGAGGGATTTGGAAGGGATGAGTAGAAAGGAAGAGCATCTGAGAAGAGTAGGGATGAGGAGCCCGGACCTCAGCATAGATTCTGGCTCTTTATTAGAATCGTGTGAAGGGAAACAGGAACTTCGTGGCTCTGCAGATCCGCTGAAGGCTTTGGACGGCCATGGCTCTGCTGCAGCAACATGCTAACTGGTTTTTCCTCGAATTTGAAGATGGAGGAGGAGTCTTTGAGGTGGATGTGGTAGGTTTTCACAATCTGTTAACAGTATAGAAACTGTAAATTCAGCCATTTTCAGTGGAAAAATAATCTATTTGAAAAAAAAAAAAAAATTCAGCATCAAGTTACCACTTTTGGAAAGTTGACATTTTTTGACTTTTGAAACTTTATTCTTTAAAATTTCTGAGCTTAATCTCAAAAGTTGCTTTTCAAGCTTCTTTTTCTTTCAAGAAAATCAAAGATATTAAAATTTACTTGTTTTTTCTAGAAAATTTGAGTTTCTTGGTGCAAAATAACTCATCATAACAGGCCATCATAATTACTACTATTTTTACTTCATTCTCCTAATATTATCACTTTATTCTGGTAACATTAAAACTTTATTTTCTATATTATTTAGACTGTATTGTCATATGACTGTGTTCTTCTAACATTATGACTTTATTTTTGTAAAATTAAATCTTAGCCTGACCCTTTTATTTCTTCAGAGAGATGGCCTGAATTCAGAATTAAAATAAATACAAACTGTAAAACATGCTTGTCAAACAAGATGGCGGCCTTTGGAAGTCAATGAGTGCATTGGTTAAAAAAAACAAACAATCCTTTTATTGCCCTAAAACAATATTTAACCCGGCAAACATTTAATGAGAGTGAATGTGTTTCCTCCAGGTTCTGGATATTGGCGACAGCCTGACCATCCCAGATGAGTTCACAGAGGAGGAGAAGACAACGGGCTTGTGGTGGAAGCAGCTGATTTCGGGGGCCGTTGCGGGAGCCGTGTCCCGCACAGGAACCGCCCCGCTGGACAGAATGAAGGTCTTCATGCAGGTGGGTCACAAGCAATTTTATGTTTTAGTCTTGTACATTATTGGACCTTTCAACATAAATTATTGATTATTATTGTATCCAATAATTCCAGGGATCAGTTCTGGTCTCAATTTTAAATTATTTTTTTAATACGGATGGGAACAATTAATCTAATCGATTTGTAGCTTCGGTTTGATATCTTTTAGTGTTGTGATTTAGCCGCCATCCAGCAGAGGGCGCTGCCCGTCATTCTTAAGCGGAGCCATGCGTACAGAAGTTAAAAATGGCGGCAGGGTTATTCCAGAACGGAAAAGAGAAACGGTTCAGAGTTCGGTGTGCGATGCAAAGTGCATTTTATTCGGTTTTATTTGGAAATATAAGCTCTCGACAAACTCCTTACTGTAAGTTTCACCCTGATAGCGCTGATTCAGCAGAGCTTCATGGCGGAACAGCAGCAATTTCTCATTTAAAAATTACTGCTGGGCTACGAAGGTAAGGCTGCGATGACGGGAAAGCGAAGGACCACGCAGGAAAGTTTGAATATGTTTGAAAAACAAAAAAACAGCTAATGCTAAATAACGAGGTTGATTTTGAGATATTGTGACTTAAATCACTTTCTGAAGCGAAGTTTTAACATTCCTTCAAGACCAAACACAAACGGTAGTTCTGTATGAATATCTCTGTATTCGTGGGGAATTAAGTGTTGGATACACTTAATAAGTTAGTAATCGATAACTTGCATCCTTCTTGCTGAATCTGCTTTGATGTACCAGTTTTAATTCTTGTTTTCTTTAATCTGCAGGTTCACGCCTCAAAGAGCAACAAAATCAGCCTGGTGGGAGGTTTTAAGCAGATGTTAAAAGAAGGAGGTGTGACGTCTTTGTGGAGAGGAAACGGCATCAACGTCCTGAAGATCGCCCCGGAGACAGCCATTAAATTCATGGCGTACGAACAGGCATGTATTTTTATAATTTGTTGAATTCTTTCCTTCTGCCTATTTCAGATTCTTACTGAAGTGTCTCCTCAGTATAAGAAGCTGCTGGCCAGTGAGCCGGGGAAGGTCCAGACCCATGAGAGGTTCATGGCGGGATCGTTGGCTGGAGCCACGGCGCAAACTGCCATCTACCCCATGGAGGTGAGCCAAGATGGAGCTTTTCTTACCCCATGTAGCAAAAACATGGATTTACACTGCAAAAACACAAAGTCTTACCAAGTATAAATATCTTACTACACTAGAAATAAGACAAAACTGACTTACAAGTAACTTTTCATCAAGATGTAGGAGTCAATAATTACTTAATCTTGAAATTTTAGAAGTACTAGTTTCACTGACAGATTAATTTACTTCTAACATTAGACAATCTCTTTATTATAAGTGAAATAATCTCCCAGTGGGGCTAGTACTTAAAAAAATCAATATTCAGGAATTGTTGACTTAAAACATTAATATTTTGCTTAAAAATTCTGATAAATTACTTTTTTCTTATTTCTAGTGCACTAAGATATTTGCACTAGAAACTAGACCAAAAACCTGGTACAATTTTGTTTTTTTGCAGTGTACGAGTGAATTTCCTATTCTCTGTGATCTCATGTTGTACAGATTGAACAAATATTGTAAATTAGGTTTTCAAGTAAATTAAAAATATGCAAATTTGGACTTTTTTTTTTAATCAATAACAAGTTAGTGCTGGGTTGTTGTAGTAATTCACAATACCAATGAAAAAACTCAAGAAGATTTCCATCCCAGGACTTATACTTTGAGCTATAAACTATAAAGATTCTCAGTGGTTGAATGATTCAACCTGATAATCATTCAACCAGAAATCTGATGACACATTTTTACATTTGATCAAAAACATTATTCGTGTAACATATTTGCTTGTTCCAGTTGAATTATCTCACTTTTTTCTTCTGCAAAGTTGCATCATAAACTTTGAAAAGTGTCCAAAATAGATGCAAATTTTGTGTTTCTGGCAGTTATATCAGGTTGATTAGAACATGTGGAAGCCAGAAAGTTGCAAAACAAGTTCAGCGTGACACATTTCCTTTCTGATTCAAGGCAGTCTTTGTTTTGTTTTTATTGTACTTCACTAACTCATTGCATTGAATATTTGAATTGATAATTATCCAAACAGTGGCTAATATTAACAATTTTCTGCCTTGAAATTCAGAAATTTCCAAGTTTTCTTGAAAATTTCTGAAATTGTTCTAAAAAATTCTGACTCCTCTTTTTAGAAAATGTTCAACTTTTGAAACTACGAAGTTTTTTTTTTTCTAGAAAATTTCTGGCAAATTTTTGACTTTTCAAACTCAGAAATTTCCAAGTTCTTTTCAAAGAAATTTCTGAGATTAACCTCAAAATTTTAGGGTTTTTTTCTAGTAAATTTTTGACTTTTAAAACTCAGAAATGTAATATGTTTTTCTCAAATTTCTGTGATTAATCTTAAACTTTCTGAATTTTTTGTACAAATTTTCCACTTTTCAGATGTTTTTTTCCAGAAAATTTTAGACTACTCTCAAAATTTATTAATTCCTGTCAAATTTAAACTTTTTAAAGTCAGAAATGTTAAAGTACTTTCAAGAAAATGTCATAGATTAATGTCAACATTTTTTAGATTTTTCTAATAGTCTTTCAAGTTGAAAAACTTTTATAATATTTCTGAGTTTTATGTCAAAATTTGAGTTTTTTTTCCAGAAAAATTTCAACAACAACAAAAAAAAAAACTCAGCTGCTTTTCTGATCGTCTGGATTTTGTCTCTTCAGGTGATGAAAACTCGTCTGACGCTGAGAAAGACGGGACAGTACTCAGGGATGTTCGACTGTGCCAAGAAAATCCTGCAGAAGGAAGGAGTCAAGGCATTTTACAAAGGATACGTTCCCAATATTCTGGGCATAATCCCGTATGCTGGGATAGATCTGGCTGTGTACGAGGTGTGTGCCGATAATTTGGATAAATTCAAACTGTAAATACATAAATCAGTACTGAGGTTTCCTCAATCTCTTCCCAACAGAGCTTAAAGAACTTTTGGTTGTCCAAATACGCCAAAGACACAGCGAACCCAGGGGTTCTGGTGCTGCTGGGCTGCGGAACCATTTCCAGCACCTGTGGTCAGCTGGCCAGTTACCCGCTGGCGCTGATCCGCACTCGCATGCAGGCTCAAGGTAAAGGAAAACCTAATCAGTGAAAAATAACTTAAATACAATAAATATGTAGCTAGAAATGTGAATATTAACTCCCTTTAACTTGCTGAAAATAGCAAGTTAATAACCATTAAGAAAAATAAAAAAATCCACTAAAATATGTTTATTTTTTATTATAAATAAAGTTGATTTATGAGAATAAAGCCATACGAGAATAAATTTGTAATATTATGAGAATTAAGTTGTGCGAGAATAGTCAGAATATAAGAATAAAGTCATACTTCTACGAGAATAAAATTGTAACATTACGAGCATAAAGTAAAAAATAAAAAATAAAAAAATGTTTTTTATTTTCTTAGCATGGCCCTGTTAGCTAGCTTTTTTGCGTCTGTTATGGTTAATTACAAATTTATCACCAGTTGATTGGATGGAAGTCGTACATTTCTGTGGAGATATTGGTATGAAATTCCTTTCAGTCTTTCTTTTTTCCTTAAAGTCTTTTAAAGTCTTAAATGTGAGTTGGTGAAAGAAACCCTGAAAGTGCGTTATTTACAATCCGAGTTTTTCTTATGAAATTATTACGCGCTACAAGTTCTCAGATGTTAGTTGGCTGAATGTGCAGCCATGTTGAATTGATTATCTTTCAAATAATTCAGATTTAAGGAAGTTTCTAGAAGAGCAAAATGTTCTCATGAACTCAAAACTGTTTTAATTGGGATTAGGGGCTTAGTGACGTAAACAGAGGATTTCTTTAGTGTCATGGAACAGAACTGGTTCTTAATGGGTTTTATCTTCACGCCATGTTGTGCAACAAACACAGACCCGGTAATAGATTAAATCAAGATCTCTTCTTCTACTTTTAAATACTTTTTATGTTTATTTTTAATGTGATTATCTTAAGATTGGGAAATAAAATATATATTTTTCCTCCCTGTTCATACATAATTTGAACATGAAATTGCAAAATATATTGTGTGGATTAACCACTTCCATCTTGGAAATAGTGAATGAATTGATAAGAATAACAAGGAATATTAATCTTTTTTACTTTGCATTGAAGAATCCAAGTAAATATTTTACATAAAGCCACTTTTTTTAGATGTTTAAATAGAAAACATTTAACATCTTCCCACATACTTACAATTTAGCAGGGCTGTTATTTACCTTTTCTAAATTTATGAATTTGCACATTTTGTGTTATATATTTTTGATTTAAATGCTAAAAGAGCAGAAAAACAAACTTAAAACCATAATTTTGAGTGCTTCATTTAGTTTATTTATTGATCCTAAATGGAAATTAACCTTCAAGAAAAGTATTATGAGAAGACGTAGCAATTTTATTTGACTTTAATCTTGTAATTGTATTTTTTACACTTTTCTTTAGCATAGACCAAATACTATGTCATAGTGGTGGGCATTGCTAACTAAAAGGTTATTTACACTAAAGCACCAATCATAAATAATTCCAATAACACTAAGAAGCTATACCAACATAGTATTTAGTGGAAGCTAATGCTAAAATGGTAACACTATTTCATGAAAGCTAATGTGAAAGCTCAAACATGGTGTTTAGTGGAAGCTAATGCTAAAATGCTAACATCATGGTATTTCATGAAAGCTAAAGTGAAAGCTCTAACATGGTGTTTAGTGGAAGCTAATGCTAAAACGCTAACATCAGTATTGCATGAAAGCTAATGCTAAAATACTAACAGTATTTCATGAAAGCTAAAGTGAAAGCTAACATAGTATTTAGTGGAAGCTAATGCTAAAATGCTAACATCATGGTATTTCATGAAAGCTAAAGTGAAAGCTCTAACATAGTATTTAGTGGAAGCTAATGCTAAAATGCTAACAGTATTTCATGAAAGCTAAAGTGAAAGCTCTAACATAGTATTTGGTGGAAGCTAATGCTACAGTGTTAATGTCGACCATGTTGACGCCCTCCATGTGTCTCTCGTCGCCGCAGCGTCTCTGGAGGGCTCTGAGCAGCTGCCGATGGGCCGCATGGTGCAGAAGATCCTGGAGAAGGAGGGCTTCTTCGGACTTTATCGCGGCATCCTGCCCAACTTCATGAAAGTGATCCCAGCGGTCAGCATCAGCTACGTCGTTTACGAGAACATGCGCTCTGGCCTGGGAATCCAAAAGTAAGCTGCAGAACCCTCCGGCTGCAGCCATTTTTATTTTCCATTCACACTCCCCATTCTTCATCAAGTTGTTTACCTGGAGTCACCAGAGGTCACGCAGCTGAACTCCTGTGGAGGATTTAAAGTTACAGCAGCACTTTAAAATCCTGCTCGCTGTTTACAATGCAACCGCAGCTTTAAGTGTACTGACACACTTTGGGTTAAATAACTTTAAATCGCTCAGAGAAGGTTGATTTAAACAGAAAACCCGTTCAGCCTCCATTGTTCACCTTTAATCAGGCTGCACCAGTTTCGGCCCTTATCAGTCATCCGAGCCATCACCTGCTGTGTAAAACCTCCAAAATCATGCAAGATGTCTCTGAAAAATTAAAGTGCAATACTTTATCCCTTCAGGAAAAAAATCACAGCAGTTTTTCCAAAGAGTTAATATGTGGGATGTTACTGCACCTTTAAGTAAAAGTAAACAAATATGTGCCTTATATGTGTTTTTTTTCTTATGTTTTCTTTTGCCTTTGGTTTATAGATAATGTTTACAATAAACATCTGATTACATATGAATTAAGTTGTGAACAGTTTTTATTGAAAATACCAACAGAAACGATGATGTGTGTTACTGAGGTTTGATGTGACAAACAAGGAGGTGAAACATCATCACAGAGAATCTCGGAATGAATTAAATTCAGGCAAAAAAAGAAGTTCATAGTTCACCACCTAAATACTCTGAATTTAGGTCAAAGCTCCTACATAAGCTAATTATTGTTCCTTTACATTTATGTCTGAAACTAGTTAATTAAAATGACTTTGGGTCATGAGGCTTAATTAAATGTTTCTTGAAGATCCTTTTTTATTTTAGAAATTGAAAACATTAAGCAAAGAATATCATTTTCCTTTATTGGGTTTATTTAAACCCAATATAGTGAAATCAGGATGAAAATTTTGCATTTTTCTGCCACCTAGTGGAAACTTTTATGCTTTTTTTCCCTCCAGTAGATATTTTCTGAGTTTTTAAGTTGAAGTTTCCTCCAAGGCCCCAATACGCTGTTGTACATAAAACATTAAATATCCTTCAGAAAAAATACTTCTCTGGAAATGATCCGTTCATTAAAATCGTTCCGAGCAGAGAAAAGAACGCCGTCACGGTCAGGACGGTGCGCAGCGCCTTGAACCAGCTGGGATACGTCGGCAGCAGAGAGAGGTCATAATGCAGCGAAACGCCGAGTCCGACGATGGCCATCGTGGCCGCCGGAACAAGGCTGTCGCTCAGCAGCATGGCCGCCCACGCCAACAGCGGCGGAACCACGCTGTTGGCCAGGTTGATCCAGTCGGGTTCGGCCGGGCTGCTGTCGGGAAGCGCGAACCCCCATCGGGAACCGCCCAGGAAAGAGATGATGGCGGCGGCGTAGGCCAGCTGGGCGTAGGCCAGCTCCGGGTAAAACGTCTCTGTGGCAGCCATGATCAGAGGCGGGGAGACGAAGGGGATGAGCCCGGCGAAGCCCAGACACAGCGCCGGCTTCGGACCTTCCCACAAGTGTTTCATGTCATACCGGACCAGGTCCAGCTCCCGGGGAGGCGGTTCTGGTCGGTCTCGTTTCTTCAGCCTCGCAGCAGACGAGTGGAAATGTTGCGATGTGATTAAACCGTTGAAACGCAGAGTTTTCTGGGTGATAGAAATGAAACCATGAGGTTGCAGTCGACCAAAATTATCCGGAAAGAACCGAGAGGAGAATGGCGATCCAGTCAGGGACGACGGCCGCCATGTTGGAGGACGACGAGTCCAGAGGGAAACCTACAGGAAATACAGTTTCTATATGAGTGGCCAGCCCTGACAGCCGAATCAACAAGCTACGGAGGAGTATTAGGGACATACTTAGAAAAAATAAAATTATTTCAAGATTAAAGTCATAGTATCATGAGAAAGTCATAATGAGAATAGTAATATTTTGAGATAAGTCAGCTTTACAAGAATAAAGTCGTGAGTCATTGAGATTCAAATCAGTATTATGAGAATAAAATTTAAACTTTACGATAAGTCAAAATCTTATTAGAATAGAGTCAAAATAATGAGAATAAAGTTGTAATATGAGAAAAAGTCAATAAAGTATTATGACATTATGCACTTATAATTTTGACTTTATCCTCGTAATACTACAACTATTCTATTCTGTCTATAATCCCAAAATATGGGGATTAAATTTTATTATAGAGATTAAAGTTATTTCAACTTTATTCTCATGTTATTTTTAGTTTATTCTCATAGTATCTTTTATTGTTTTAATATTATGACTTTATTCTAGTAACTTTGTTTCTTACGTTGGCCCTAACACTCCGCCATACAATAAAAAAAAGCAAAATTGTAGATCCACAATATTAAAAAGTGTCTTTCACAAATCTGCTTTTGGATTACAAAATCACTCAGTGGGCCGCAAATGGCCCCCGAGCCGCACTTTGAACAGCCAAACCGGCCATCAGGATGGATTTCTTACCCTCGGAGTTGCAGTGACGATTCTTCTTAAAGCAACAGACAGCATCTGAGGGGAAAATCAAGAGTGAGAATCACTGTTAAAAAGTCAACGGACACCTTTTTTTCCCTACAGATTTGTTTCATGTTTTGCTTTAAAATTTTTTGTCTTGACTTTTTAATCTATGTATTTTTTTTTCTCGCGGTGCTTTTCAGTCAGGCAAAAGTTTAAGTCGCTCTCGGACGTCTGCGTTGCGTTCCGACGCGTGTGACGGTTGAGGCTAACGCTAACTAGCTAGCGTTTTTACGGCTATCGTAGGTAAGTGATAATTTATCGTTGCCTGGACCAAGTTTGCACATTTCTGTAGAAATAAAAGTATTGAATTTCATTCAATGTGGTCTTAAAAGGATTTCTAATAATTTATTTATTTCTACCAAAAACTGGATGACTAAAGACTCCCGTCTTCGTTGGTCTCAGCCAGCCCCCATTTGGAGGAACAGTTTTGTTTAAAGAGACTTCACTGTGCACTGTTGTCGTTTCTCTTGTATATTTATTTTTGATATTTAAAATGTCTTCCAGTTCCACTGTCAAATGTTCATTAGAAATTTAAGCATATTGATCCTTGAGAGTTGCATTATGGCATTGCTGTTATATTACTGGAAAAATGTCATTTTAATTGGGACAATTTTAGTTTTAAGTAATTTTTAATTAATAGTTTAATTTTCTGAGAAACTGAATTTTGGATTTTCATTCATTATAAGCCAACTATACTCACTATAAGCGAACTGGAAGTGACAAATAAATAAATCTGAAATTTCGGGAAAAATGGTACAAAGAAAAAAAAAACAACGCATTCAATATGTGTTAGATTTCTAAAATAAGCGCATTTTTTCCTAACAAAATTCAACACCCACCTGCACTCAGAAACAACACAAACCCGTCACCGTGAACAGCTGCAGTTACATAACTAAACCTCGTTTATTTTTATATCATTGTCCCATAAACTTAGCTGCTAAATTTACCTTCGTTTCAGTCTGAAAACTTCATATTTCAAGCTGTTCTTCGGGGTCATTCAGCAGGATTTTACCCTGGTACGCTGCTTATTTCTTCCGGTCGCATCAGCTTCCACGACTTAATAGTTCCGCTTCGCTTACATGACCAGACAGACTGGGACGTGAAAGCGATGTAGCGTGTATTATCAAAATACACTTAATAAAAGGAAACATAAATTAATAGAATGATTTATCACATTAATATGTTTTATTGTTATAATTCATGTAAATATGGATGTAAAGTTTTAATTTCATACATTGCTTCATTTCTGTAAATTCTTTGAAACAACTTCAGTGATATACTTTTGTTCATAATGACTAAAAAACAATTTAAAAATGCTAATTATTTAAACTTTGTGGGTTCTTTCCCAGCTGTTTTCATCATTTTTTGAATAAAAAGTGCCACATTTAAAGTATCTCAGCTAATGTTGATCTAAATTAAACAAAAAAGTCAAAAGACTTAATTATATACTGTCCAAATTATCACACTAACATGTTACTTTCAGTAAAACAATTAACCCAATTTATTTAAAAACTTCAATGACTTCATAGACTTTTGTTCATATTAGGACTAGAAAAAAATAAAAAATAAAAAAATATATATTTTTTTATTTTTAATTACAACTTGTTTTGGGGTGTTTTTCAGTTGTGATCATTGTTTAACTTGAACGCTCACATATCTGCCTGTACAGACGCACTTTTACATCCTTCGTCTTGTAAAATAAACGTTTATACCGCATCATATTACAGTAGATGTGAGGAGCTGCCATATTGAAACGAGAAGTTCGCCTTATTACAATTGTCATGTAATTACATGATCTGTCAAAAATTACAGTAAAAGAGCAAATGTGAATTTTGTCCAAACATGTTTATTGATACAGATATTTAATTTTGAGATATAAACTCAGGATTCTGAGAAATAAACTGACTTTTGCAGTTAATCCATGGTGTTTTACTGTTTTTACGAATTGTTCTGAGAATGCTCTTATGTTTTGCAAAGAGAGAAATGCACCAAAGTGACTGAGAAAACTGTAATAATTACGATGTAAAGTACAATAAAATCTTTTGCGGATGAAGCCCACAAGGAGGCAGTCATGTTACTTCATAAAGCAATAATGGCAAGGAGCAACAAAGCCATGAAATGAAATAAATACATATAGCAGATAGAAAATCAGAAACTAAAAACAATATACAGCAGATTAACCTTCATATGATCAATAATAGTAATAATAACACATAGTCACAGGAGTCTGCAAGAAGAAAGTAAACTAAGAACTTAAAATGAGCTCTGTCATTTTTGCAGTGCTTTCAGATGACACTGTAATCAATAAGCTCCTCTTCAGCAGTTAGATTAATGCGTAAAAGTCATCCTCAGGAAGGAGAATAAATATGGGACAGCCATCTGTCTTCATCCACAGGAGGCGATTATACGGCTCCATCGCCCTGAAAGACAAACATTATTATCAGTCAGATGTTTTCAGTTCACATATCTCATCCAATCAGACTCAGTTCAAGACTTTCAGGTTACGACAACAGATAAAAATACAGAATAACAAGTTAGAAATCTCTTTGCAGACTTGTTCACTGCAAAAAAACTAAATCTTACCAAGTATTTTCGTCTAGTTTCTAGTGCAAATGTTGTAGTACAGTTAAAATAAGAAAAAACTAACTTATAAGTAACCTTTCAGCAAGATACATGAGCTGGTTTTAAGTAAATAATTCCTTAATATTGGTGAAAAATACTTGTTCCATTGGCAGATTATTTCACTTATAACCGGAAATAAGTGAAATAATCTGCTAATGGAAATAGCTTATGTTATTTAAATGATGCTTATTTCTACTGTACTAAGATATTTGCCCTAGAAACTAGACCAAAAATCCTTGGTAATGTTTAGTTTTTTTGCAGTGGAAGTGAATTGAGGTGCCTGGACACTGACCTCTCCGCAGCAGCCGCAGCAGTCTCCACACAGCGCCCCCAGCAGGCCGTTTATCACCTGCACGGCGCACAGCACGATCTGGATTAAACCCATCGCCAGCAGCACGGAGAACAGGCCCAGGTGCCAGGACACCACATTTGTTGGCTGTTTGCACTCACTCCAGAGAGTGTGATTCTTCAGGTAGTCTCTGAAGATTAAATATAGAGTCGGATTATTAATTTCAGTTTGTTTTTGGTGAGTAGTATATTTTTGTCGCTTCCATTGTTGATTAAATATTGATTGAATTGCAAAATTATTTTGTTTTTTACATTAGCAGAATATCATCAAAGTTTTGAGCACATTTGTAATGAAAAAAGCATCTAATAAAACTTGCACAAACACAATGTAAACTATGTTTGGTACACAACAGCTGCATGTCCATTACAAATGTACCCAAAACGCAGTCGATATTTTGCTAATGTAAAAAAACAGCAGAATATGGACAAAGTTTTGCGCATATTTGAAATGCAGCTGCTGTGTACCAAAAATAGTTTACATTGTTTTTGTGCCAGTTTTATTAGCTGCGTTTTCATTACAAATGTGCTCAAAATTTTATCAATATTCTGCTAATGTAAAAAAAAAAATCAGTCTTGCAATTGCCGTGTGTCCATGAAATAAGCACAATTAAAATCACTTGTGAATAAGTTTGTTCACACAGTTAAAAATCATGCCGTGCCATTAGCATCCAGCTACTTACTGTCGTCTTATCCGTCATTTCCACATGATCAGCATGCAGTCGTTGATCATGTGACTCGTGATGTGAATGTAGTTTTGGAGAATATGCTAATTTTTATGCAGCTGAAAAATTTCCTTCATCCGGCACCAAATAGTTTTAGCAAAAAAAAGAGTTTTTTCAAACTTGACATGTTGCCATTAAGCAAATTTATTTTCTTGGTTTCAACTTACACAATTTTATGATTAATGGAAACACAGCTATTGGTGTCTGTATTAAGAAATGTGTTTCATGGATTTGTGATTTTGCACAGCATCTCACCCATTGTTGAAAGGGTATTCCCATTGTGTTTGGTTGACATCCGTAGGGTCAACCAAAGAACAACGTGGTCCCTTGTTAATGGCAACACATGAAACTACAACGGAGTAACCTGCACCAAGCGCACCAACGGCTGCAAACAGTATGGAGCTCAGCATCTATGTGGACACAACGGAGAGAAAATGGTACAATGAATTCAGCGTCCTCTTGACCTGAAATACAAATAAAATATGATTTAAATGGAATCACTGCAAAAACACCAAATCTTACCAATTATCTTTGGTCTAGTTTCCAGTGCAAATACTTTATTACACTTGAAATAAGACAAACTAACTTGCAACGACTTTTTAGCAACATATAAGAGCTTGTTTTAAGTACATAATTCCTTACTATTGATGAAAAAGTACTAATTCCATCGGCAGATTATTTTACTTACTTTGCATCTGCTACTGTGCCGTTACCTAGCAACCTCAACCAAGCCCAACCCGTCACCTAGCAACCCAGTTCTAATTCCACTGGCAGTTTATTTCACTCATAAATTAATCCATCTGCCGATAGAACTAGTACTTTTTCATCAATAGTAAGGACTTTTTGACTTAAAATAAACATCTGTTTCTTGCTGAAAAGTTACTTGTAAGTTAGTTTTATCTTATTTCAAGTTTACTAAGATATTTGCACTAGAAAATAGACCAAAATCACTTGGTAAGATTTTGTGTTTTTGCAGAACAACGTAAATCAAACAAAGTTTTGTTTGATTTTTCACATTCCTGATCGATGTGTGTGTGTGTGTGTGTGTGTGTGTGTGTGTGTGTGTGTGTGTGTGTGTGTGGGGGTGTGTGTGTGTGTGTGTGTGTGTGTGTTCATCTTTGGTGGAACAATAGTAACTTTGTAAGAGACGTGTTTAAACCCTCCAAATCCTTATTAATACATGTGCTCAGTTTTATGCATTTCTCTGTGTGTTTTTACATTTATGGCCATGTAAATCATGAAGGGTGTGTGTACACAGTGTCATTGTGTTTGTTTTCCATTGCTGCCTCAGCCTGGTTTGGCTTTACAGTTAAACTGATAACATGCAGTAAAACAACGTCTATCACTCCAAGACTTTTTTTACGAAATTAACAAAATAACTGCTACCAAATGTTGATTGTGTCGGCAGCCATGAAGAGTTGTTTGGCAAAACACTAAAGCCTTACATGACCTTTGTTATAATAATCCCTGCTTCACAAAAAGCACATTATGGGTCAAACTTTTTTTAAGTCATTAAACAGGTAAAAGAAACAAAAGATGGGGAAAAAACTAACAAATTGAACTGGGGTACAATTTAATTGCCACTAACATTAATTTAACTTTTAAATCCACTTTTTTCATTTGTGTTTCACAATTAATAAATTAGATAAATCAAATAAAAATCACATTTGTTTCAAATTAAAGTTCAATAAACCCAGTTGTATTATGGGAAATTATTTGCTCCGGCTCTTTGATTCCCTTTATCATATTTGCTTTAAAGCGTCTGATGTTGCCTCACCATTTGGGGCTCCGCATCCAAGGGCAAGGTACAGGGTTTACCACAGCAGCCATTTTGAAGCATTCACAAAACTAAGATCCATAATTAAGAAGGTTTACATCAATTATTTTACTTTAAAATTATATTTAAATATGTTATCAAACGTGAGTGCTTTGACTTTTAGTCCATTTTTCATTTAGCAGTCCCAAAAGGAAAAAAATAAAGGTCTGAATTTCCATACAGCACATAGATGAGACAAAAACCTATTTTAATTTTCACTTCTGTTATACTTCAGTTGCATTTCAGCTCCTTTCGAGTTGGACAAACTGTCAATGTTTCCTGATGTTTTCATTTTAAATATGAAAAATAGTTACATCAGACCCAAATGAAGAGCTGCTGTGACTAAAGTAAACTTTAGTCCCAATTTTAAAAGTGATTTTTGTAAAATAAATGAAATAAATTCACGACGTTAAACAGAGAAACAGTTCTTTACCGCAAATCTCCGCCCACAGCTTTCGTTTCCACAGCAACCGCAGCAGTCATTGTTCTTCAAACCCAGGAAGACGAGAGCTGGGAAGATCATCTACCATCGACACACACACACGCACACACACACACACACACACACCAAAATATCTAAATGAGGAATCATTCATTTCCTTATTGTGTCCATGTTCCATCACCAAGCATACAGAAGATTATTGAGCATCAATCTTTTGATGTACATTTCAACTTCTACCTGATAAGCAAAAAAAAAAAGCATCAATGAAGGTTTCACATACTTTAAATACATTTTTTTCTCAAAAACTCTTAATTATTTAATTATACATTTAAACTTCTACGGAAGCCGAGAGCGGATGTTTTCTGCATATACTTTTTCCTGATGGTTTTCTCTAGATTAGCTCGTTATCTCAGAAAAACCCACTGAGTTTTCTCAAAGTTTGTAGAAAAACTCAATATTTTCTCAAAGTTTATTTTCTTAAGTTTCACTTGTTATCTCAAGAAAACCATTGAGAAATTTTGAGAAAAAAAAGTTTTCTTAAGGATTTTTTTAATCTCTAAAAAGATTATTGTGGAAGTAAGTCTTTATCTGGAGAAAATCATTAGGAAAAAATATGCGGAAAATAGAAAATTAACTAGTTATATAGAGAAAACAATCAAGTTTTCTAAAATGTGCCAGGAAAACTCATTGCTTTGTCAAAGTTGTTTCCAACCAAACTTTGGAAGTAACTTTTTGTTTTCAAGAAAACAATATCTGCTTTCTTGAGATTAACTCTTAATCTCTAAAAAAAAATTGGGAAATTAACTTATCTGAAGAAAACCATTGAGTTTCTTAAAATTTGTTGACTTCAAGAAAAAAATTGTTTTCTCAAGATTAACTCTTCATCTAGAGAAAATTGTTGGTAAAAGGTTTATGCAGAAAATGCAGAATTAACTTGTTATCTGGAGAAAACGATTGGGACAAAGGATACGAGGAAAACGCCCACTCTCAGCTTCCGTGCAACTCCTACCTGATATGGGAAAAATTGGTTCCACGTACTTTAAAAACAAAGTTTTGCTTCTCAAAAATTCTTAATTTGTTTATAGAAACAA
This sequence comes from Poecilia mexicana, assembly GCF_051168715.1. Classification (NCBI taxonomy): domain Eukaryota; kingdom Metazoa; phylum Chordata; class Actinopteri; order Cyprinodontiformes; family Poeciliidae; genus Poecilia; species Poecilia mexicana. Next base: position 467,888 of record NW_028263373.1, on the reverse strand, counting down.
AAAATAAACACATTTACCATCATATTATCAACCCTAGACAGCATAACCATCATGACACGTACCAGCACACCGGATCCCAGGATGCCTCCAAAGTACCAAACCTCGTCTGTGATGTTCTCCTTATCCACAACCTTCCCGCCGGGGAAGAAGAGCAGGATGTTGCAGAGGACACACACGATGGCCAGAGGCATCAGGCTGATGCCCAGACATTTAGCGAAGCCACCCGAACACATTCTGACAACGAAGCTTCAAACGCCAGGCCTCGACTGAAATATTCTGAGATTTAGATGCAGTCCAGACGGTGTCCGCTTCAGAAAGACGACTCCTAACTTCCTGCACCTCTAGTTTAGAAATATCTGCACTCCCAGAAAGATGCTGCCGCTTCACCTGCCTTCCTACTGATGACTGTCGATGCTTCATGTGGTCCTTTATAGTCGCCCCTCCTCTCTTTAGACATGATCTCATTGCTGCACATTTACATCGAACAGATCTCTCTCTCTCACACACCCATACAAAGTCCAAACACACACTGCAAAAACAGAAAATTTCACCAACTATTTTGGTCTGGTTTCTACTGCAAATATCTAATTACACTTAAAATAAGACAAAACTAATTTAGAAGTAAGTAAACAGCAACATATAGGAGCTCATTTTATGGCAACAATTCCTTAATTCTTTAAAAAATTAATAGTTCCACTGGCAGATAATTTCACTGATAATGTGAGGAAAATATCTTGTTATAAAAGAAATAACTGAGTTTTACTTAAAAAAAGCTCCTGTATCTTGCTGAATATTTACTGTAAATTAGTTTTGCTTCTTATTTCAAGTACTAAGATATTTGCTCTATAGAAACAGGACCAACATATTTTTGTAAGATTTTGTGTTTTTGCAGTGTATTTTTCACTAGAAGGTCTTTATTGTGTATATATATGTATATATTTCTACACGGCAAAAACGAAAAATCTTACCAACTATTTTTGGTCTAGTTTTTAGTGCAACATTTTAGTACACTTGAAAAAAGACAAAACGAACTTGCAAGTAACTTTTTAGCAAGAAATACAATCTTGTTTTAAGTCAATAATTCCTTTATATTCATGAAAAAGTTCGTTACCCTTGCAGATTATTTCACTTATAACAATAGAAAAATATTGTGTTCTAAGTGAAATAATATGCAAGTAGAAGTGATATTTTTTCATCAATACTAAGAAATTACTGACTTTAAACCAGCTCCTTCTTCCTGAAAAGTTACTTATAAGTAAGTTTTGTCTAATTTCTAGTGAACTCAGATATTTGCAGTAAACTAGACCAAAAATACTTGGTAAAATTGTGTGTTTTTGCAGTGCACAGCTGGTGGGTCCATTCAAAACCCACAGAGGGCTATTAATGTAGGAATACATACCTGTGTGTCCACCCGGACACAGCAGTGGCCAGAGTGGTTAATGTTTTACCTGGTGTTTGGATTACACGGAGACAGAGGAGGAAGTTTCAGATAGTCGGTTGATAGTGACTCATAAGAAAGACTCGTGATCAATAAGGAATGTGTCATGAATCTATAAAGGTATCCCATGTGAAAGAAAGTCAGATTATTTAATGGGAGCCCTGCCTTGTAATCGATGGAAAGCAGGTGTAACCAGTAGGCTTGTCGACATGAATCATAGCAGTTTTGTTGATTATCTCCTCATGTTAAAGTGAGCAATTTATCAATATTAAGGAGTATTATTAACTGATATATATAATGAGTTTGAATGGTTTTACAGTGTGAATCTCCAATACTGCACAAAAAACTAAATATTAAGTAGTTTTGGTCTAGTTTCTAGTGGAAATATCTTATTACACTGAAAATAAAAAACTATCTAAAAAGTAACTTTTCAGCAAGATATACAAGCTTGTTCTAAACATATAATACTTTGGAACATTATATGTTTGATAATGTATTGATGATTTTGATTATGGTGCTTGATGTTTGTTACTGGTTTCTCTGGTGACTGTATGCTGTTTTTATTATTTTCTATTTTTGTATTTTTATGACGTGAAACACTGACTGATGTGTTGCTGAAATGTGCTATAAAAATAAACTTGATTGATTGATTAATATTCATGAAAAAGTACTAGTTCCACCGCCATAACTTTGGAAAAACGTTTTGTTTTAAGTTAAATAATTAACTAGTTATAGTTTAGGAGCAACTGCTGATATTTACCCATCCTTAACAAAAGGGGGCTGGGTTAAGTTTTTATTTATCTATCTACTTTTTACTCTGTTTTAAAAAGATTATACTTCTTAAACTTGGTTCTCACTGCAAACATGTCACATTTTAAATCAAAAAAAGACCTATGGGTTTAAATAAAAGCACAGGAGTAACTTTTTCTAAAAAAATAACTGACAGTTTTATAGACTAATCCATTACCTATTGACTGTTGCAAAAAGAGAAGAAAAAAGGGACCTGAGAAGCTATAAAATAATTTAATTATTTCTATGCATTGTTCTCAAATTGTTGTCGGTGTCCAAAGTTGATACTTTGGCTGCCTATAGTAGTAGAAGAAGAAATTCTGGCATTTATTATTATAGGAAGGTAAATTAGAATAACTGCAATCTGGATTTTGTTTTCACCAAATACCAAAAAGATTCAGTTATTTAAAATTCATTTGGGTTTTAACTGCTTCTGAAAATTACCCAAACACTTAAAAATAAAATTGTACGTTTATTTATTTATTTATTTATTTATTTATTTATTTATTTATTTATTTATTTATTTATTTATTTTTTTTACAATCAAAATTGAATATGTCAGTTGAATTTGTGTTAATGAGGCTCGTCTGGCAAATTAGAAGTACCTTTTGGAAATAATCCTTAGCATTTCTGATTTAATCAGAAGTGGACAGAGGACACAAAAACTATACTCAAGTAAGAGTAACTCTACTTCAACTACTCAAGTAAAATAAAAAGCAGCCAAGAAATGACTGAAGTAAGAGTAAAAAAGTATTGGTAAAAAGACTGAACATCAATGATTTAATATTATCAGACGGACCAAAAATAATATTAAATAATAATATTAAATATATACATTTTAAAATTATGTCTCACTCAGTGATTTGAGTTGTCAATTTATTGAACTTGATATTAGGCAATCGATGTGTTCTGCGCTCCTCTTTTCTCCCAGCTCAACACGATCAATTACAGAATAATCGATCAGAAGTTGAAAGTCCGCTTCGGTTTGTCTTAATTTCTGCATTTTCGCGCTGTTTTCTCGGTCTCTGCAGGAAGCTGCCGCGGTATGAAAGCCAGCCTGCCTTTCTCCTCTCGCCGGTCTCCTGTGCTGTGTTTGCACTGCTGCGTGGCGTCCAGTCAGCCGCTGGCCTCAGCCGTGGGTCTGGGTGAGTGAGTGGGAGGGTGGACAACACCTTATTTTATTCATTTATTTATTCAGTTTTGCATTTTTAATTTGATCGTGACTAATAAAATCTGAAATTCATGCAACATATAAAGAGGACTGCAGTATTCAGAGTTGGCTTCTTTATGAACAAAACACGCAGGGAGAGCTGATTAAAGTATTAACGGTTCGAACCGCTGAAAACTGGACTTTAGACGGTTCTGTAGGTGCTCAACTGCCTATTAAAGGTGCAGTATGTAACTTTTAAAAATATCTATATTACATATAGAAATTGTCACTATGTCATGACCGTATGGTATGAGACAGATAATTAGTGAAAAAACTGAATTTCCCATGAACAACCAAAAAGAGGCGGGACTTAGCGCTGTCAATCTCTGCCAAATTTCAGCTAGCATTGCATGTTATGAATGCCAAGGCTGATTAGCATGCTCATCAATGACGACGGTTAAACGGTTTTTCTGTAATGGTTGGCTGATGTTTCTCCGTCATTAGCACATTTAACAGTGAGCATACACATGTTAAGACCCGCCCCTTCGCTCTGATTGGTTGTTCTTGGTCGGGAGCGGTGCATTTCAGATTATCTGTCTCATAACAAACTGTTAGGTCTTATCTAGTTTCTTGTGCAAATATCTTCGTGCACTTGAATTAAGACAAAACTAACTTAAATGTAACTTTTAAGCAACACATAGAAGCTTTTTTAGGAAAATAATCCTGTATAATATTGGTGAAAAACTACTAGTTCCACTTAAGAAAACATTTTTCCCATGTTGCGGCAATGGAACTAGTACTTTTCATTAATATTAAGGTATTATTTACTTAAAACAGGCTCCTATATCTAGCTTAAAAGATATTTGTCAGTTACCTTTGTCTTATTTCAAGTGTACTTAAATGTTTGGATTGGAAACAAGGCCAAAAGTACTTGGTATGTTTTGGCAAAGAGCTGCAGGAATGCCATAAACCATTTACTGTCCTGGGTCTGTTTTTGCGTCCAGATGTCCTGAAGCGTGGCGGGAATGCTGCAGATGCGGCCGTTGCCATGGCAGCAGCTCTGGCGGTAACGGAGCCATGCAGCACTGGACTCGGCGGCGACGCCTTCTGCTTGTTCTACGATGGGAAGACTGGAGAAATCCGAGGGATTAATGGCAGGTTGAGACTCTTCTGTCGGGTTAATTCTCACCCCGATGATGTTGAGTAACTATCTAAGCTTCATCCATGTTTCTCCTCAGCGGTCGTTCATCTCGAACTTTGACCCTGGACTTTCTGGAAGGACTCGGCTACTCAGCAGAAGCTCCTCCTTCTGTGTTTGATGCTTTAAATGTGACTGTCCCTGGAGCTCCTGCTCTCTGGTGCGACACAGTCCAGTTGTTTGGAAGCCAAAAGGTTCGTCTGCTTCTCTAGTCGCCATGTTTTCTGCAATAATCTGGTAATTAAATCCCCATTTAGCAGAAATTTAAAGGACATCACCTCTCTAAAAACTACAATTTTGACACAGATCATAAAAACGGAGGAGAAAATCCATCTTGTTTGTGAATTGAAGTAAAAATAAAGTTTGAATTTAGAGTTTTTGCTGATCCTTGGATTTATGAAAACATTCATCAAGTCAAGACAGTTTATTTCACACAAAAAAGCAAAATTAATTTAAGGTGCGTCTTTATCTACAATTAAACAGAACTGATTATATTGAAATAATTTGATACTGATACAGTGCAACACGTGGATTTTTTCAACATATAACTGCTGTAAAATAAAAACTGTGTGTGTTAGTGACGCTGCAGAGGTTTACCACAGTGTGTTCCTGCGCCGCTCTGCTTCCTGTAAAATGCTTCCTGTTTCCATAGCTGTCCTTGCAGGAGGTTTTGAGCGGAGCAGCGACCCTGGCAGAGGAGGGCTTTCCGGTTGCCGAGGTAACGGCGCACCACTGGAAAAAGTGGGCGGCGGCTTTGGGCGAGTCGGGGAAGGAGCTGGGGGCGGACCTGCTGATCGGCGGCCATCCACCCAAACACGGAGAAGTGTTTAAAAACACTGCAATGGCTCAAACCATAAAGGTAAATCCCTGAAGTTTATCAAAACAAACATTTAGACTGTTTTATGTTTTTTTTTTTTTTTACATCCATACATCTTTTTGTAGAAAATTTAAAGCTGATATTTGCATTTATTATAAAAAAAGAAAAAAAGCTAAAAAGGAGAGAAACACTGGGAATTTAAATGAAAGGGTGTCCAAAGTTGGGGCCCGGGCGCCATTTGTGGCCCAAAAATTCAATTTCTTCAGCCACAAGTTAAAAATGTAAAAAATTAGGCTAAAAAAAAAAAGAGAGAATATTTGGAAATTGTCTGTTTCCTTTTAATAAGACAACTTCTTTAAAAAAATGTTTACTGCTTATCAGGTAAAACAAAAAAAAATTACAATAATTATTTTTTGGATTTTCAATTTAATTTAATGAAAATGTGTCCCGCTTGTAGTTTAAGTTTTCCAGTTTTTAAAAATTTTGGACATCAGTGGTTTACAGCAAGGAGGTTAAATTCATTTTCATTTTGGGCCACATCATAATTATGTATGTCTTAAAGGGCCAGTTGTGACAAAATGTATTGATTAGACTCAATTAACAAACTTTAAAATAATATTAATAATTATGAGTACTTCTTAAAATTAAATATTATTGAACATCTTTTCACATCATTATTTTACCAGAGACTCTTGTGGAAACAAAATTGATTGTAAACTCTCTTTTAAAAGAGCATATTTTTTTTATTAAATCTATGTTAATTTATGTAATGTCTGGCCAATTTTGTGCATATTATGTTAAAAATATTTAATATTTTTGTATTCTATCAATTGGACCCCAGGAAGATTAATATCTGCAGGCCATACAGAATCAATCCACGGGCTGCACATGGCCCACGGGCCGCACTTTGAACAACACTGCTTTAAACAATCTGCAAACCGTTTTATAAAAGCATATTTAGGCAAAATGCTGACTGAAGGTGACTTAATATGTCCTTTTGATTTTATCTTTTATAAGTAAAACTGTGATTTTTCTCACTTTTTCTAACTTTCCCTTCCCGTATTCAGACTTGTAACCTTTATTTTGAGTTTTTATGTAATGCAGTATTTATAAACCTCACGTCATTTTTTTCTGTCATCAACTCTTCAATAGAGGTAAAGCTGAGGTCACGTTATCAGGTGCGTTATCACCGCTGACGGAGGAATTCCTCATTTCAATGGAGTCCTAAAAATCCGCATTATGTAACGCCATAAAACTCTGCATACACCCGTAGCACAAACAGAACGTCACTTTGCAGAGAAAGAAGAAACAATGGGAATGACCTCACCCCGCAGTGATGGCGGCAGTCATTCCACGATGAAGCCAAATGTGTCATTTCCTTGCTCACTCACACTTGGACACAGCCTTTGATTCACCCCATTGATGAAGATTTACAAAGGCAGACGGAGACATGACTTCACTCTGACGATTTAACAGCGTTTAGTCACCTGAGTCGTTTCGATGGGGGAACAAAATTGTTCCCCATTTTCAGCTGCTGTGGTTCTTTCACACTGCACTGTCAAACTAACCTGGAAAATCTGTTCCCCTCCTCGCCTGTGGGGGCGCTGCAAAAATAACCCTGAAGGAATCAACACGAAAATCTCTGAAGACACTGAGCGCAACTTCCTTCGTAAGAAAATGTAAAGAAAAATGGAGTGGCATCAGATTTTATTGGTTGTAGGATTTCTCTTTTGTTCTTGGTGAAAAACAAGGAGCCGTTTCTGCTGCTACAGCTATCTTAGCACGTTTGTCATGGTTATATTTACCCAGAATGTAGTGCGCTGGTTCAAAAGCTTCCTGCTTTAGGATCGGTCTCCGGTCAGCTTGGCGGTCACTTCAACCGAACCGAGACCTTGGTTTGTAGGCGACCAGAATTCACTTTCTTGATCCACATCAGAGTTCAGTTAAACTATCAATTAAACTTCATGTTTTTTGGTGTCTGGAAAATGAGCCGTTTCAAAAACCTCTGAAATGTAACATCCCAATTCAGCAGACACTGGCTGTAACGTAGCAACCCCAGCAGAGCTCCAGCACATTTGTTCAGCTGGTTTTACCTCTGTATGCACTGTACAATGGCTGCTAGATAGAAGTGTTTTGTTGTTGACTTACTGTTCAGAAAGCACTCGCTGCATTCTTATTAGTTGTGCAGGAAGCTCTATTTCTGCTTTTTGAAGACGTACAGTTGTATAATTGCCCATCTGTTTGCATGTTCATGTCCAAGAGTAAACTTTGAGTTGGGGGTATGGCCATCATCAGCTTATTTGGATTTAAAGTGACAAGACGCCCTAAAACAACAGCTCATTCTGAAAGGAGCACAAAATACTCAAACATTTCTTTTTATCTAATATGATTTTGTGTACTGAAATGTAATGAACATGTTTTGTTTAGAAATAAAATAACGAAGCCTCTACAGGCCAAGGGAATAAGCATTTGTTGGTCGTAATGGTGAACCCACTATGACATAAATGTAACTTTTCCCAGGAGCTCGGTGAGCGAGGCAAACCGGGTTTCTACCAGGGCCGAGTGGCTCAAGCTATTGTTGATGTCATCAACCAGAATGGAGGGGTCATGACCCTGGAGGACCTCAGCAGCCACGACAGCGAGGTCGTCAGCCCCATTAGCACAGATTACAAGGTCGGCAACCCGAGTGGCTTATCATGGCCGTGCCTTCGCAGCCCGGTCAGCGGCAAGTGACCGGGTTTGTTTTGTGTTCAGGGCGTGCGTCTGTGGGAGCTTCCTCCCAACGGTCAGGGCCTGGCCGCTCTGCTGCTCCTCAACATCCTGGAGAACTTTCCTCAGCTCAAAGGTACAGGGCAGGAATTGCAGCTGACGTCCTCTAAAGCTCAAAAGAGAAATATTTATCCAGACCCAGAGTCTCAGACTGTTCTGTGTTCGCTGCAAAAACACAAAGTTTTATCCCCAGAACCAAACATGACTTTATTCTCATAATTGAAAGAAACTCTTACTCTAATATTTAGTTGTGGAGTTAGCATGAATTCAAAGTTCAAATGAAAAGAAGCTGTAAATTACGATTGTGAAACAAGATGGCCGCCTTAGCCTTGCATCACTCTGAATTATGGAAACTGAAGATGGGCATTGGTGAAAAAAATCCAGATTTTCCAAAAATAAAATCTTCAAAAAACAAAAATTTGATTAATAGATCAAATTAGAGATGCACTGATCCAATATCAATATCTGTATTGATCCCAATATTGATAAAAAAAACTAGATTGGGTATTGCCGTAACACCTACGACAACGTCACTTTTCAAAATGTTCATAGAATACAAATAAAAACATTTGTGTTGATGCGTCTCGTTGCGTTTCAGCTGGAGGCCACAACAGCTCAGACCACATCCACGTGTTCGTGGAGGCCGTGCGTTTGGCGCAAACGGATGCCTTCCGTTACCTTGGCGACGCCGCCCATGTGACCGTCCCTACGGAAAGCTTACTGGCGAAAAGCTACAGCCAGCAGCGGGCGCGGCACATCAGCATGGACAGGTGTGTGTGTGTGTGTGTTGGTGCCATGATGTACCAGTTGTCGTTTGTTGACTTTAGATAGGATTGTGGACTTTTACTTCCCTTGACCTTAACGCTCCTCTCTCTTTGTCTCGTCCCTCGCATACGGAGGGTGTGGGCTCGTATAGCTCGTGTATTTACTGACCAGTAATGTGTACTTTGAACTTTAAATCATTATCAGTTGTAATACAAATAGACTAACTATAAAACCGTAAAAATATAATAATCCATTATGCTGAATTCAGGCACACAGAGTCAAGTGAAGACTTGATGGTTACAAGAGTGAAAAATTTAAAATTTTGTTGAAATCCGTTTTGGTTTTGAATTGTTTGTCACAATAAGCAATAAATCAGTTAATCACATGATAAATTAAAGTAAGTTTGGAAATGTGGATCCTGCTAGTTTTGTTTTCATTTAACAGGTTTAGAGCTGCAACTATTGATTACCTTAGTAATCGCTTATTTTGTCAATTGTTCTGACGATTAATTGATTATTCTATAGACTGTTTTGACAATTAATTGATAATTCCAATGATTAATTGATCAAACAGAGAAAAAAATTGCCCCACACTGCAGATTTTTCACTTAACCTCTGACATTTTTTTTCTGTACAAAATTTTTAAAATCATTTAAAAAATGCAGATAAACAAATAATTTACTTTCTTTTTTAAGAAGTAAATGTAAAATGTTCATATATGCTTGATCATTTGTACATTAATTGATTAATTTTTGCGTAAACTGATTAATAATTGGATAGCAAAAGGTGTTTAGTAGTAGATTTTTCTTTCTTTTTTGCAGAATCTAAAACTATGCCACTAGTGGAATTCTGGGTATATCATATTAACAGAAGGGTTTTTAAATGATATTAAATACTAATGTACATGTATTTGTACAGTTTTGGCTTAATTACTGCTCTGAATATCTTGCTCTTCCGGCAAATAACGAATGATCCAGTTAGCCATTAATTGGTTATGATCAATACGATTAATCGTTTTAGCTCTGATCAGTTTACTTTCTTTATTGTAAAACAGCTGTTGTGGATCTGCAGGGTGATGGAGCGAGTGGAACCAGGCCTGCTGACAGGAAGTGACACGGTGTACTTCTGTGTGATCGACAGCCAGGGGAACGCTTGTTCGTTTGTCAACAGCACCTACATGGGGTTTGGGACTGGCCTGGTCCCCAAGGACTGCGGCTTCTCGCTGCAGGTCTGCCGTAGAGGAGGAGACTGTTCTTTATTTCAGGGTTCACACTTTAAATCCTTGAAAATGTTTTAATTTCACAAGCAGTTTGATGCTTACTCCTCACTCCCTCTGTCTTCTGAACATATATATTTGTTTTGTGTGGCTCATTAACTTGGTTTTCCTAGAACTACCAGTCAGAAACTCACTATTTTCCCACTTTCTGCTGTTATGGCTGGCCTAATTAATAAAGCTGGAACGTGTAAATTAGTCAGATAATAATACGATTTTTAAATATACTATATGTGTTATAAATGAATGAGAGAACATGATATTCTAATTTCTAACCTGTTTTGCATATTAACGCCACCTCAGGATGAATGGCTAGCTTGTGTTTTATGCCGTACGAAATACTTAATATAGCTGATATTGTTTCCTTATTTAAACATGAACTAATCAGACTGAACGGCAGCGTTGAAATTCATTTTCTTCTTCCTTGCAGAACCGAGGTGCCAACTTTTCCCTGCAGCGCGGCCACGTTAACTGTGTTGCTGGAGGGAAGCGGCCGTATCACACCATAATACCTGCTCTCCTCACCGACTCAGAAAAACCCCAACTACTCGCTGCCTTGGGGGTCATGGGCGCCTTTATGCAACCTCAAGGACACATCCAGGTAACCAGAATTTGGGCTGCAACTAACGATTATTTTATTTTTATCGATTAATCTGTCAATTATTCTGACGACTAATCGGATAAACAAATGGGCACCTTTTTCTGATTCAGCCTTTTTTAGAAATACATCTATTGACTATTTTTGGTTTAACCAGTGAATAATTATGTAGATTTACCTGGTGTGTTTTGTTAAGGTCCTGCTGAACATGGTCGAGTTTGGGATGAACCCTCAGCAGGCTTTGGATGCACCGAGAGTCTTTGTGGAGTACGATGACAAAAGTATATATCTTAAAACATTTTTCAAAAAGTCAAACAATGAAAACATCGCTACAGTTTACACCACAGTATGGCATATATCCCTAACAATTTGTTTTTGGCTCTTTTAGTTATTTTGTTCAGGGCGGCAACTGACGATTAATCAATTAAACAAAGAAAAAATTAGCAAATTCTTCAGATTTCTCATGAAACCACTGACATTTATTTACAATATTGGAAATATAATAAAAACGCCAATAACCAAATTCCTTTTTCTAAATAATAAAGATTTGTTCCTTTAGTGAACACTTAATCATTTGTAGCAAACGATGCATCTGCAGCTAAAAAAATAATTCTAACATCAAAACTTGTGAAAAATATCAGGGACTTTCTGCTGGAATTAACATCAATACAGTTTAGAACAGATCTGTTGATTATTTTCTGCAGTAACCAATTAATAACTGAAGAGCAAAAGGTGCGTAATAGATTAGTTTTACAGAATTTAAACCACGTGAAGCTAAAACTGCCACTTGAAGTTCTGGACATATTTAGAGACATAAAAAAAAAAACTTAAATGCAGCATATTTGTACAGTTTAAGCTTTTCTGCTCTGAGTGTGTTAATCTTTTTTCTTATGCTTTTTTGAGTTTGTATACTTCAGTTAACAATCAAATACAAAATTATTTGATTATTTGAATAATTGATTCATCACGATTAATCGTTTCAGCCTTAAGTGTTTTGTTACAGTATGCTTTATTTATAGCTTCTGCATCTGTCATAACTGAATTTTCCAGTGGAAAATGTAAGTACAATACACATAGTAATGTTATTTGTACTTATTTCAATCATCCGAATTGACTTACCTTATTTAAACTTTACATTTTTTGCTCCATAACAATTTATTTTTATCTTTAAATGTAGATATGAGGTTTATTCCTGCATACTAAGGTGGTTGATTAGCTCTTTTCTGTCATGTATTGTGGGATGATAAGCATAAAAATTATAATTCTGCATAATTTGAAGGAGAAATAATGTTTCTGTGATTTTGTCTTGCAGCTGGTCAGTGGTTAGTTAATTTGGAGGAAGGGATCGACCAGGAAGTGGCTGAGGAGCTGAAAAGAAGAGGCCACAAAGTCAACTGGCCTGTTACAGGTATTTTATTTTTAATGTACAAAATATATTTAAATTTTCTGCATTTAAAAAGTCAGAAATGCTTTTGGTCGTAGTTTGGACTGTTCTGCATTGACTTATAGTTCAAATTTTACCACCAGCAGCTAAAGGAAGTTTATGTGCCACAATAAATGTTTTATTGGTATACTTTATAGTAACATCCATAAAAAATTACTGTCGCTGAAATAACATTCTGTGTTAATGTCAATAAACCGCAGTTTCCATAAAACATTTTGGTTCCTTTTACAGGCAGCATGCTGGTATTTGTTCCTCTTCTCTCCCTAAATGAGACACAGAAGTCAAATCACTTTCCTTAAAAATGCAAACAGACTATGTTTGTTAAATAACTAAAACAGTCAGAAAATAGAACATAAAAAAGTTTAGATTTAAATTATCTTAACTGCTACAACTAACAATTATTGCATTCATCGATTTTCCTGTAAATTGTGCTGACAAGTAGTCGATTATTTTTTCAATTAATCGATTAATCGGATAAACAAATCTGTCACATTCTGCATATTTTTTATTTAACCACTACAAAATATTACTTTTGGCAAAAAATATTTTAGGAAGTCCATTATTTTAGAAATACATAAAAATGTACAGAAACAATTAATTCAGTTTCTTTTTAAAATGAGAACATAACCATTTTATTCCCTAAAATGTAATAACATAACAGGAGACTTTATTTTTTATTTTTTTTATAGAATTTAGTCGGTGAAGCTAAAACTGTAACTTCAGGGTTTTGTGTTGGACATATTTACTGACCAACAAAGTTTTCTTTACATCTTAATTGAAATATATATTTATGTTTTTTGTACAGTTTTGGCTTAATTACTGTACAAAAAAAAAGAAAAGCAAATGGCCTTTTTCTGAATGTCTACTGCAGTTAACAATTAACCGATTATTAAATTAGTTGACAATTATCTCAATTACTGATTAATCACAATTAATTGTTTTAATCATCGTAGATAATGTACACACATATCTACAGTTTTGTAATTACAGTTGAAAAATAAGACTGAGATTAGAGTTTTTACTCAGGAAAAGTGTGAATAATGTTTGAGAAACCTGTTTTTAAACCACCGTTGTGTTTCCATATGTAGGCCACCAGAGGGCTCAGTTTGGGCGTGGACAGATAATCTCTGTGGGTGATTGGTGGAGTCACTCCATCCCTCAAAGCGGCTCTCCACCCAGGGTGCTGTGGGGAGGATCAGACCCCAGAGCAGATGGATGTGCTCAGGGATACTAATAACAGAAAGACCAGAATATTCAGAACCATTTCACTGCTAATTAATTATGACAAAATGTGTTTTTCATGATGATTTTGGTTTAATTCCCTTTTGTTATTAGCACTCCTATTTTTATTCTGTTTACTTTAGTTTTAATGATTTTAATGCTGGTTAATATTTGACAAACAGCTGGGTTTGTATCAGACGTCACATGGCACCTGCATGAGGTGCTTTATTTCCTGATATCAGTAATCATGAGTTTGTTCTGCAAATGTTCAAAGTTCACTGACAATTACTGGATGCAATCAGCAGAAGCAGATCTGCAAAGTAACCAAGGAATATTCTCAATATTTCTCTGAAAGAAAACCTGGTGATTGAACCACTGATGCCACAAATTGTTGGACTCATTCAAGAAATGAAATAATAAATAATAAATATCAAAGTGCTTTTTCATGCTCTGAACTCAAGTCCTTGTGATTGTCAGTTTATTTTTTTAAGGATTTTTTTACAGGCATCCCAGTATAATATGGAAGCCCAATAATGCCACAGTTTAATAAAAATAAAAAAATTGATTGACACTAATTAAAATGAACTAAATAAGACTTAATTAAAAATATAAATGTGTTAAAATATACAGTTTGTAATTTATATTCAGAAAATACATATTGGTTTTACTTTGCATGTTGTTGTTTTTTAACTCGACACATTATGGCTTAATTTTATGAACCTCACTGCTATTGTCACTACTCAGAAGTTAAATGGCTGTGAACCAGTTGGTGTCATGAACTGACCCAACGACCGACACTAAGCAGGCAGATATTTTTAAAAGTAGAATTTGACTAAATAATCAAAGTGAATCAGATTTACTTGCTGTAGGTGACAAAGAGAGAAAAAAGCACCTGATGTAAAAATCTAAATAATATTAATTTATTATGTAATTTCCCTGTTGGCGCTGGATTGTTTCACACAGTCACTACTTGAGCATGAAATCTCCCTCATGTTGGACTTTGTTACAGCGGTAATCTCCTTACAGATCCAAACCCAACCTGGTACGATCCGTTTACTCTGCTAACGACCCACCGACATAATCCAGGCGACATAATCTGCCTGAAATGGCTCTTAATCCGGCGTCCCTTATGTTCAGCTTCAGTTGAATGGATGTTAAATGATGAGCCTGTGGAATATAAATATGTACAACTTTTATCGCTATTGATGTTCAACACATTAAACTTCATCCAACCTGTTGGGAAGAAATACCTTAATGTTTCTTTTTGTTTTAATTCACACACACACACACACACACACACACACACACACACACACACACACACACACACACACGTTTGTGTTGCTATCTTTGTGGGGACATTCCATTGACTTCCATTCATTTCTACAGCCTAAACCTTACCTTTACCCTTTTCCTAACCCTAACCATCACATACCTAACCCTAACCCGTAACCAAAACTCAATTCATACCTTAGCCCTAAATCTGACCCCTGACCCAAAAACCGGGTTTCCACTTGTGGGGACCAGGCTCCGGTCCCCACAAAAAGCAATTGGTCCCCACAACGTAGTATATGTCAGGAAAATCGTCCTCACAAGGCACTACAAACAAACGCGCGTGCACACGCACACACACACACACACGCAGTCATGTTTTCCCATCTTCTGGGGACTTTACATTGACTTCCATTCATTTTCTACAGCCTAACTTTAACCAGGCTGTTAAAGTTAGGCTTTAACAGCCTAACTGTGATGGTTAATTACCAAAATTAACCATCACATACCTAGCCCCAAACCCAAAAACAGCATTTCCCCTCATGAGGACCAAGAAATGTCCCCATAGAGAGCCGTGGTCCCCACAGTGTAGACAGAAATAGGCCCCATGAGGATATGAAAACCTGGTTCTCTTTCACTCACACACACACACACACACATATAATCTAAATATTACAATGAAGTATTAGGGCCATGCTGAGAAAATAAAAAGATAAAATTATGAGAATAAATTCACAATAATATGAGAATAAAGTCAAAATTCAGAAGAAAAAGTTCTGGTACGAGGATAAAGTCGTTTTACGAGAATAGTCTTAATATTATTTTAAATAATATTTACATTATTTTGACTATTTTTTTATGACCATTCTTGTAATATTATGACTTAATTCTCATATTATTACAACTTTTTATCCTCATGTTATTTTAACTTTATTTTTAATTTTTCCTTCGTATAGCCCAAACACTCCATCATAAATTCTGTTTTCTGTGAATAATTTCAGTCGTATATTGGAACATTTTACAAACTGCCGCACCGGAAAAAAAGATAATAAAGTCATAATATTACAAGAATAAAATAATAGAATAAAACTTTATTCTCAAAATATTGTGACTTTATTCTTGTAATAATAGGACTTTATCCTTTAAATATTTTTTACTTTATTTTGACTTTATTCTTGTAATCTTAATTTTTTTCTTATATTTACGTCATTAAACATGTCTGCTGTTTCTTCTGATTCAAGTTATTTTGTTCCATCCTGATTTTGTCTCTGCTGACTAATGGCCTGAGGGAAACTCCATCATCCCTGTTGGACTTTTTGTTTTTCCGTTCGTTCGGGTCTCGTCAGCGTGAACGCGTTTCCTCCTTTGTCATGCCAGAACCCCCTCCACCCTTTAACTCCGACACAACCCGCTTCCTGTCCCTTCAGCTGTTCCCCTCCTCTCCTTCCCAGCGCCTCTCCAGAGCTGCTCCAGCTCCTCCGCCATCTCCCTCTGCTCGTTGTGAGTTTGGTGTTTTGGTTTTTCGATGTGCTGCTCGGTGGGTTTCGCCCGGTCTTTGGGCCTGGCTCTGCTGCCGCTGGCGCTCTGCAGTGTTCTGGCCAACCTGCTGCTGCTGTTTCCAATGGGAGAAATCACCTACATCCAGCAGGACCGACTCGCCAGCTACATCTGGTACTTTGGTGGACTGGGAGGCGGAGGGCTGCTGGTGAGTAAAAACATTTATTACAAATTAACTTTAGTTAGATTTTTTTTTTTTTTTTTTTTTAAAAAGGGCTTTTATGGTCAGGAATTTTTATTCTTTTAAATCATTAGTTAAAACTAATGATGGACTAAAAAAACAAGTGTTTAACAAGGAGCTTACTGGGACCAAAAATGATATTGATGAGAATGTGAGGTTTAAGTGTCATTCGATGTGCGAATGATTTCAGAACTTATCTGTTATGTAAACATGTAAATGTTTGCAAGTTTTAGTATGAAAACCACAAAATCTTGTATCTTCTACCTGCTTTTTTTCAAACAAATAATGTAAAATTGGATGTCAGTAGGCATGACAATTTTTAAATTTGTAGTTTTTCTTACTTTTACTTTTTGTCTGTTTGAAAGTAAAAAACAAAAAAAGGCTTTTAATATTTTAATTTCTTTTGTATTTTTATTATGTTATGTAAATCAATCAAGTTTATTTTAATCAATTTGAAATTTAAATTTAAAATTTATTTAAATTGGTTTTACTTTTACCTTGTGTCTTGTAGGATGGATGGTGTTTTATGTTCATTTGTGTAAAAAATTGCTCTACAAATAAAGCATTATTATTGTTATACATTTATTGATGGGGAAACCGAAAGCAATATAAACCATTAATCTTCTTTCATATTTACTCAAAATATATTTTATTGTCATATTTAAAAAGTATCTTTAGGAATTGTTGTTAGATATTTATGGAAACAAAAGTGTTTCCTCCCTTCCTGTCTTATTCATTAGAGATTACACTGCAAAAACACTCAATCAACTATTTCCTTTAGTTTTCGGTCCAAGTATCTTATTAGATTTGAAATAAGACAAAACAAACATACAGTTAACTTTTTGCCAAGTTGTAGAATCTTGTTTTAAATGAATAATTCCTTAATTTAGTTCAACTGGCAGACTATTTCACTTTTATCTGGTATATTTTCATCAATATGAACTAATTTTTACTTAAAATAAGCTCCTTTTTTGTTGAAAAGTTACTTGTAAGTTAGTTTTGTCTTATTTTACTAAGATGTTTTCACTAGAAACTGAAGCAAAAATACTTGAATACTTGGTGTTTTTGCAGTGTAATGTTGGTTTGCGCTATTTCGTGTCTTTAAATGTATTTTTTTAGTAAGTTAAAGTGGATTTTGCCCTGAAAAATTACAGAGTATAAATTGTTCCCCTTTGCCACCATTCAGTCTGAGTGAGTTTGCAGTTGTTCAGTGGGAACAAAGAAGTGTTTTGTACATCTACAGTTAATCTGTCTGCTTTGCACGCCGCTGAGCTGATGGGGTTTTGCTCTAATTGAACAGAAAGGAGCTGTTCTTTTTCACCCAGCAACAACAGAAAGATTGTGCCTTACAACTAAAATTAACTTTGTTTTCCAACTATTCTTCTGTAAACCTACATACCAGTCCATAAAGTGTAAATTATGACACTCTGTGCTAATTAAGCCAGTTTCAGGTGGATTTAAAGGAAATAACACAAGAAAATTGAAATGATATATGAATGAAGTGTGATAGTTAAAGAACTGAAACTGGTCAGAACTGAGGTATAACTGATTAGTGCCCCCTACTGGACGGAGGACCACAAGAGCAATTTGATTTACATAGAAGTTTACAAATACTCCATTTTTATTTATGGTAAAAATCAAAGAAACACAACAATCAATCGACCAAGGATAGAAATCATCCAATTTCTCATTGATCATCTCTGATTGATGATTTTAAAATAAAATACTAATAACTTTTCTCTTTTCTATTCCACACTGGAAACTCAAATCAGTTTTGGTATATAAATATAAACAGAAAGAAGTAAACTACGAAAACACAAAATCTTACCAAGTATTTTTATCTAGTTTCTAGTGAAACTATCAATAGCAAAATTAACTTTAGCCCAGCCCATTACCTAGCAACCCCAGCAAAAGCTCAGTCTGTTACCTAGCAACCCCAGCAAAAACCTAGCAACCAGCACATTTGGTCAGCTGGATTTACCACGGTATGCGCTGTACGTTTTACTAAGTATGTACACAATCTTACTAAGTATTTTTGTTATAGGTTTTAGTAAAGCTATCTTAGTACACTTGAAATAAGACTAAACTAATTTACAAGCAACTTTTCAGTAAGATGTAAATGCTGGATTTAAGTCAACAATTCCTTTAAACTGATATATATAAAAAGTCTTGTTTCAAGTGTTCTAAGATAATTTTACTAAATTATACCAAAAATACTTGGTATGATTTTGTGTTTTTGTGCGTTTTAAGTTGAATGAAGATCAGAAACATATATTTTTAGGTATAACTAGAGGTAATAATGTAATTTTCTTTTAGATTCCAAGCTTCTCCATATCAAAAAACCTGCTGGACATTTTTTCGCTTTAAAAAATTTCAATTAAAAATTAGGTCACACTTTCCAGAATTTGAAAGCTATGCGATCTGAGTCGTTTAATATTTTTCCTGCTTATTTTTAAGCAGATGGATGGAAATGACATAAAGTTAGTAGGTCAAAGAACAAACTGAATCCCTCTGAGAACATCCATCTGCAGCTCCCCCAACTTCCTCTCCCACGTGCATCCTCCCTCCGTTTTTCCTTTTCTCCTCTTTACAAGCCATGCACTTCCCTCCCTGTCGTCAGACTCCCTTTTAATCTCTTCTGTTGACATGCAGGATGTGTATTTTAACTAAATTCTGATGGTTGAGCACTTTGCGGGTGTGGAAAACATTTTGGAACATCCTTTCCTTTTGTTAGAATGTGATTAATGTCTCTGGGAGACGGATAGCAACACAGGAAAGAGGATCAGAGTCCCTCTCTTCCTCCCAGACAGGGGAGAAAGAACAAACTGTGTTTCCGTTACAAATGAGTGCAAAACTTTGACCATATTATGCAAAGGTCGAAAAATCGCAATTTTGAGATTGCGGTGTTTCCATTAAATAAGAAACGTAATTAAAATTAATAAGTAAATAAGTTTGTTCACATAAGTTGTTAAAAAACATAATCCTTCAACCACTTCCTGTCATCTTTGTTGTTTCCACCAGTAGTAAAATCTTGTTGATGTGATTTTTATAACTATATGGCCAAGAAAACCACCAAAACTAGCTCCAAAACTTTGTGTCAAAAAACTCTTAAAAATGTGTGTGTTTTCATTTAGCACATTTATTTGTGAAATGTCAAATTGTGGAGTTACTGTGTTTTCATTGATCATATAATTGCGCAAATTAGAATTACAAGAATAAGTTTGTTTAATATAAACATACTAATATAAGAAAAAAAGCAAATTTCTCAATACATTTTTTGAAAAAGAAAATTAATACGTAAAGTGGCAGGTTATTTCACTTAAAATGTGGAAAAATGTGTTATAAGTGAAATAATCTGCTGTTTACTTCCCATTTCTAGCTGATCTTTTCCTTGTTAGTTGGTTTTGTCTTAATTCAAGTTTAATAAAAAACTAGACTAAAAATACTTAATAAGACTGTGTGTTTTTGCAGTGCTCTTGTCTTTTCCAGTAGCCATTGTCAGTGCATACAGCGGTAAAACCAGCTGACTAGATGTCCTGGTTGCTAGGTAACAGGCCAAGCTTCACTGGGGTTGCTAGGTAACAAGCTGGGCTTAAGTTAGTTTTTCCTTAACTCAAGTGTACTAAGATATTTACACTAGAAATTAGACCAAAAATAATTGGTAAGATTTTGTGTTTAATAATTCAATTAAAAAGCTCTGTTCAGACATGCGCTTTACTAGCTATTACTTTTTTAAATTCATTTTTACAATGATGTATAGCTGTTTTAATTAAATGAACCTGTTTTGCATTGAAAACTTAAATCTACAGTTACATGCAGAACCTTCATAATATTCCTTTTTTATTATTAAATTATCTGGCAACAGAATAATAAATTAGATAAAGGGGAAAATGTCATTGCTCAGAAACTGTAACAGAAGAATCCGTTCTGTGTCTTTCCAGATGCTGATTCCAGCTGTGGCCTTCATCACTCTAGGGAAATGCAGCTGCTGCTGGAATGAAAGCTTAATGGTAGGAGACTTTTTATGCTGGGACCAGTGCTCAAAATATACAGGAGGGGAACATTCTGCACCAGCAACTGTTTATGGGATCTGATACACATCTAGAGCATTCAGCTTATCTGACAGGCTAACATTTCAACAGGTTTCTTTTTTTCAGTCTCTATATATCGGCTGGACTTTTTTGCAGTTCTATTATAATTTTGTTTTCACCCCTTTCAGAGTAATACATTAAAGAAGTCAATAAGATAAAGCTAGATTCCTATCCTATATGGCTGAAGTGCTAATGCTAATTGGCTCTTTAGCTAACATTTCGCTCTGTTTGAATGAAACATTTCAACATTTCTATTGCTTTCAGATTTTTTTCAGTCAGTTTATATTTATTGGAGTTTTTTCAGTTTATTAAGTTGTCAATAACCAAGATAAAACTAGATTCCTATCGGATAGAGCTGAAGTGCTAATGCAAACTAGCACTTAAGCTAGCACTTCCTTCTGTTTCTGAGTGAAACATTTTGACATTTGTATCCATTTCTGTGTCTTTATTCGTCAGTATATAATGCCGTTTTTGCAATTATATTATTATTTTGTTGTCACCGCTTTGAGAGTAAAGCATTCGGTCAGAGGTGTCCACAGTCGGTCCTGGAGGCCCGGCATCCTGCATGTTTCAGTTCTCTCCCTGGTGGCGGTGACAACCTTCTCAGCATGTCAATGATCTTCTTAGGCCTGTAATGAGCCATCATTTGATTCAGGTGCGTTAAACCAGGAAGAGAACTAAAACATGCAAGATGCCGGCCCTCCAGGACCGACTTTGGGCACCACTGTATTAGGTAGTAATAGCCAAGCTAACACTAGATTTCTATCAGATAGAGCTGAAGTGCCAATGCTGAGTCTCCCATGATTCCTGAACAAGGCTCCCATTGTTAAGAAACACACACCAAAGTGAGCTTGAATACCATTCAAGCACAGCTGCGTCTATATGTGTGTGTGTAGCAGCTGAGCCTGTTTTTTCAAGCTCAGCAGGGATGAAGTGGAACGGTCAACATTTATTCGTTGCAGCTTACACTCCTAACCAAATCCACACTGCAAAACACAAAAGTATTTTTTAGTCTAGTTTCTAGTGAAAATATTTTTGTCTTATTTCAAGTGTACTAACATATTTGCAGTGGAAACTAGGCCAAAATACTTGGTAGAATTTTGTGTTTTTGCAGAGTAAACACTAGTTTGTTGTTTTTAAAACACTGCCTGTGTGCCGCTGTGCCTTCACAGATGTGCGGCTCGGTTCTGGCGGCCATCATCGGCCTCCTGGGCTCTGGTTACTGCTTCATCATTTCAGGCCTGGCTTTGATTCAGGGCCCCCACTGCTTCACCTCCTATGGGTGGTCGTACCCCTTCGCAGACCAGCGCGGCAGGTAAGACACCCAATAATAACAATTATAAAAACATTTTACATCAAGAAGATTATCGTTGTTGCTGTACTTTCATATCTTAAGACTTTTTAAAAATGCAGCTGTAGTTTTATGTCAGATGAAACGGGATGCACAACTTCTACAAAGTTCTCTTCAGTAGATCATTTCCCAAAAAGGTTTGGGCTGTCATCAGCCCTGTCATCTAGATCAGGGCTGATATGATTAACTGATTAGTCAAATAATTGTCAACTTAATTTAGTAATCGATTAATCGTTAACTGAAGTAAACGGACTCTAAATAAGGTCATTTGCTGAAAGAACAACATATTCAAAGCAGTAATTAAACCAGAACAGTGGAAAAAATATTTGAGTTACATTTTTTTTCTATAAATATGTTCTACCCAACTAGTACTTTTTCAATAGTAAAGAATTATTTACTTAAAACAAGCCCCTATATTTTGCTGAAAAGTTTCTTGTTTTGTCTTATTTTAAAATAAGACTAGGGCTGTTGTAAACGAATATTTTAGTAATCGAGTAATCTATCGATTATTCTTACGATTAATCGAGTAATCGGATAAAAAATATATAAAATGAAATATTGGTAAATCTGGCATAATACCGGTGTTACAATCAGATATCAATATCAGTCCAATTTTTCATATTTGAGCATCCCTAACAGTTGCTTTTTTGTAGTTTAGAAAACTAACCTGTAACAATAATAGCTCACTTTCTAAGTTAACCAGAAGAAAAGTTATAGAAAAATTTGAAATTATATTGAATTTAATAACAAAGAGGCAGGCTCACAAATATGCTTATAAAAATGTCTACAATCCAGCTTTTAGTTTATGTATTCATCTTCAGTGAGTTTAATAGATTAATTAAACTCACCTTGCCACCTAACCTGTCACGCTTTGGGTTTGAAAATACGGGAAATGCCGCCTGGAGTGGGAGGAGAGGGCGAATGAACGAACGTAAGATGGATGGAGGGGAGGAAATAGACCAGCGGACTGACGAACCGTTAGACCGGGGGACGAACACGGGGGGAAGCAATACGGGATATTTACGACACCTTCACTGGTCACACTCAGAAACTCATCTACCAGCCATGTACGATGCGCTCCGCCACCCGTTTCTTCAGGCCGGGATATGAAATTTATTGTGCGGTTCGTCGGTAAAGCTACATTTACACGGTAAGCATCAGCTACTCAGCCGCCCGCCCTGTTCAGGCTATCCGCTCACCTCAGCGCTCTTCCCGCCGTTCGCTTTCAACCAGCAGCCCCGGAGGAGAAATGCTGCCGTACTCCAGGCATTCCCCAGTCATTTTAAGGATGCTTATTGGTTCCCCAAAAACGATAAAAAAGTCGGGCATTATCATCAATCAATAAAATCCCCACGGGCCAATCTTGAAGATTGGACTTTATGCCGCTGAGACTTAGCTTTTGTCAACAACTCAGAGGCGGAAGTGAGAGCTCCGCGCAACGCAAATGAAGTCCCGGCCGGAACACGGTGCGCTAAATAATAAAACATAAATTAACGAAGCTTCGAGGCAGGTAAATTTTCCTCGAGGAATTTTAGTAATCGAGGTACTCGAATCATTCGAGGAATCGTTTCAGCCCTAAATAAGACAAAACAAACTTTTAAGTAACTTTTCAGCAAAATATAGGAGCTTGTAGAACTAGAACTGGGTTGCTAGGTGACAGGCTTGGCTTGGCTGGGGTTGCTAGGTAACGGCGCAGTGGACTTTTTAAAATCAATTTAAAGGAATTATTGACATAAAACAAGTGCCTATATCTTATAAGTTACTTTTCTCTTATTGCAAGTGTAGTATGTGCTTTAGAAACTAGACCAAAAACCACTTAGTAAAATTTCATGTTTTTTCAGTGTCCTGAAAGACAAAACCAGCTCTTGATTGTCACTTTCTCTCTTCTGTGCTTCCCAGGTATCTGTTGCAGCCTGAAAATTGGTCGTGGTGCCTCCAGCCCATCAACATCGTAGAATGGAACGTCACTCTGCTGTGCGTCTTACTGGGCCTCGCGGTGCTGGAGTTCATTATCTGCCTCCTACAGCTTGGAAACGGTTTAGTGAACGCCATCTGCCGGCCCTGCTGCTACAAGCAGGAGTACAGTCTCAACGCTTAGAGAGGCACATCTGCATGGACGCTGGGCGTATCACAGAAACAGCAGTACAACACAGCAACACCTGAAATATAGACACAGGTAAGCTGTGTCTTGCTGATGGGCCAAATCAGGGACGTCAAACTCATTTTCATCTTGGGCCTTATTAAGATCATGAATGTTCTCAAAGGGCCGACTGTACCAGAATGCATTCATAAAACCCATTAACAAACTGTTAAAATTTTAATAAATTGCTGTGTCGCTATATGTGCTTCTTAAAATTAAATAATAATGTACAATGGCATAATAGGGCCATTGAAGATAAAGGATAAAAATGTCAATTTCCACTCAGAGACTCAGAAATTTTGAGATTAAGCTCAGAAATTTTGAAGAAAGAAACTTTGAAATCCATGAACTTGAAATTTTAAAAATTTGAGTAAAAAAATCTGAAATTTTGAGAGTAAAATTTTTTGTGTCAAAAGTAAAAAAAATTCCACTTTTGAAACTCAGAAAATTTCAAACTTTTTTCTAGAAAATTTCTGAGATCTACCTCAAAAGTTCTGAGTTTTTCTCCAGCAAATGTTCAACTTTTCAAAACCAGAACTGTCCAAATTTTCACACAAAAATTTCTGAAATTAATCTAAAAATTTCTGAATTTTTTTCTTTTCAAACTTAGAAATTCCACATATTTTCTGGGGAATTTCTGAGGTTAATCTCAAAATGAAATGTTTTTGCCAGATATTTTCTCCAGTTTTTTGTATCTACAGTGGTTCTCATACACCGTTGTAGCCACTGCAGGATTTTGCAATTTTGTGATTTATTTTATTATTTTTTTCTTTTTTGCAATCAACATAACGGATTTTGCGGAGCTAACTTAGAAATACTTGTAAAAATTTTTGTGATAATTGTAAATGATATATGTAAAACAGTAAATGTGACTTTTTGTTACTTGCCGCCATCAATCATGGACTAAAATAACACTGAGGCAGCAATGAAATAGAAGTAAACCCACATAAATCCAATGTTTTTGACAGTTTTTATGGAAAATGATAAATTCACAGTTGTGTAACCCTTCTATGTTCGTCTCAAGTCCAGTAGGTTGACTTCATAACAGAAACACTCAGGTTATCTATATATATTCTAACAAAAGAACGTCTGCCCTATGCATTAAATAAAATACAATAAATTACCCTAAACAAACTACAGAGCAAAGATTCCCAAACTGCAGCTAACAGTTGTAAAATTAAACAAAGCTAAAATGAAATTAATAAAACAAGTTAAAAACAGAAAAAAACATGACAAAATTACACATGAAATACTGTATATGATTACATTTGTCTAAGACATGTTAAAATATTAATACTTGTGAAGAAAACAGAGCTGATCCCAATACATACCACAGTTACCGACGGCAACAGAAAAGGGGGAGGAGCTGTCAGTTACTGGTTGCTATGGTAACCGCCAACTGCTTATGCAAGAGCAGCATTACAGAACTTAAATACACCAAGAAATGTCACAAGAAACAATTTGTTGGCTAAGCATAATAAAGTTGAGTAACACATTTTGACAAACTTTACATCTATGTTAAAATAAAGTCTTAGTGAGGAAAAAGTGCATTTCCATAACTGTGTAATCGTGATGAACTGTAGGAACTCATTAATGTTCCTACAAAAACTGCTTTGATTTGACTGATAAAATTATATTTAAAACATAGCTGTTACCTTATCTA
This sequence comes from Poecilia mexicana, assembly GCF_051168715.1. Taxonomy (NCBI): domain Eukaryota; kingdom Metazoa; phylum Chordata; class Actinopteri; order Cyprinodontiformes; family Poeciliidae; genus Poecilia; species Poecilia mexicana. The sequence goes on along the minus strand of NW_028263373.1, from coordinate 442,172 downwards.
TGTATCGCTGTGAGTGACCACATGATTAGCTATGATGGGCTGGATTTGGCCCCAGCGACTCGAGTTTGACACGTCAGTGATGAATTTCATGATAGTGTGGAGTGACTATTGTTGTTAAGAGGTTGTCTTTAAATTACTCACATCAATCTTACAAAATAAAGTCTGGATGTTTTCTTTAAGCAGTGTTTAAATGAGACACACACTGTGTAAATGAAAGTACCTTCAACCTTCAAGTGTCCTTTTATCAAGTTTTTAGGTATTTTTGTGTGTTTTTTACCTGTTGCTGTAAATTGCTGCCGTGATATCTGTCAGTTGGTAGTTCATTATTGAATGACATTTTATATCTGTTTTTAGTTATGTTTTTTTAAAATGTGCTGTTTATTTGTGCTGCCTTGAGTAAATAAATAATTTAAATTTTATTTGTACAGTTGGTGTGATTTTTGTAAAATTTCACTTCCATTCAAAAACTATTACGTAGCGCCAGAGTTTTCCTTGCAAATTTTTGACAAAAAAAATAAACTTTTTTTTTAAACCAAATGTTTGTTTCTTGAAAATTATCTGTTTCAAAAATCTCCTGAATGTAATTCAGCAAGCACTGCCCCTGCTGTGAGGTCCAACCCGTTACCTAGCAACCCCTGCTGAGCCAAGCCCTGTTACCTAGCAACCCAAGAACATTTGGTCAGCTGGTTTATCTCTAGTGTGTCCTAGATTTTTCTCCAGTTGGAATACAGATTTTTGTTGACACCTTTTAATAAATGATTAAAAATCATATTTTGTTTTTATTGCCAGGTAATAAACCAGGTAAAAAACCCACTTTCTTTTCAAGAGATAAAAAGCAAAAAAATATCAGACATCAATGAGAGCATTTCATAATACCAAACAGTTTTTTAATGTGTGGTTCTTTGTCTTTCCACTAAGTTTTATATCCTTCAATTTATTTACCATGACTATTTTTATTGACATTTTATCTGGGTTTTAAAAATAGTAACAGTATTTCAATAATTTCTGAAGAAATTACATGTAAAACAAAAGGGATTAAATGCGTCAGAAAAGGAAAGCACGTATGTTTGGTGTGTGGAAATCCATTCCCTCATGTTTTCGTTCTGGACTTTCCACAGTTATCCATTATTGATTGGTGTGGCCCCAAATTGAGTAAATGTTACCTTTAAACCTTGACAGGCAAGATGGGACTTACCGTAATATAGAAACTTACCTTATGAGGAAATAACTAAATCATTAATCATTTCAAACTTTTTAATAAAGATAAATCCATTTTGGGACTATATGATTATGTTTTTTGTTACTGAATAATTATCATGAAATAATTATTATGAAATGAAATAGGTGGTTAACCTATTTATCTGACTTTTGACTTTGACTGGATCAAAAGTCAAAGTATTTTCCTTACTGGTTAAACTTTTGAACTTTGGTGTCTATGATGCTTCACCGTTAGTACAAACAAAAATATGTAAAAACAGAAGAAAAGCAGTTTATTCTGTTTAGTTTCCATTCTTTAACATCTCTGACTTTTCACACAGTACTTCCTCACAAGACGTCTACAATAAAGTTCAAACTAATCCAAACTGGTCCAGGAAACGTCAAATTCTGCTGCTAGATTTTAGAAACTGATCAAACTTTTTGAATCACGTTTGATGAAGCGGTTTTCTGGTTAAAGTTCGGATGTTTCCTGACGTTATGTAAGTGCGACCCGCTGATCAAATGGTTGTCTTGCATTGTCTGATGGTCAGTGACCCCCTTGGCGTTGTGCCTGATCTCAGCAGTCCGTCAGTGGAAGCAGTATAAAAAGACAGGGAAAGCGCATAGAGCAGCTGTCTGTGCATCTGTTTCACTTGTTAATGTTTGTCTGATGTTTTAATTGATAAAAATGAAGAAATTTGGAGTTGTGTTGTTGTTGTGTTGTGCTGCAATATGTGCTGCAGGAATGAGAAGAGAGTATTTTCTTAAGATAGAGGAGGTTTCTTGGAATTATGCACCAACTGGGAAGAACGTCATCCAGAATCGAACCCTGCAGGAGGATGAGTAAGTACACCTGTTAAATAACTGTTCATTTTACTATTTTATAAAGATAGAATGATTTTTTTAATTTGTTCAAACTGACATTTTAATAGGCACATTTTTAACTAATTGTGACTAAATGTGTAGCATGTAAAAAAAACTCCACACATGAAACTTTGACAGAATTTATATGTGAAATGTTTCATATGTTAATTTTAACATGCAAAAAACCTAAACTGCAAAAACAAAATCTTACCAAGTATTTTTGGTCTAGTTTCTAGTGCAAATATCTAAGTGCACTTAGATATTTGCTATATATAAGCATGATATACTTATATATACTTATACTTGAAATAGGATAAAACTAAGTTACCAGTAAGTTTTCAGCAGGATAAAAGAGCTTGTTTCACATCAATAATTCCTTAATATTGAAGAAAAAGTACTTGTTCCACTGACAGATTATTTCACTTATGAGAAAAATGTCTTGCTAATTTAAATAGAATGAATCAAATACCTTTTCATCAATGTGAAGGAATTATTGACGTAAAACAAGCCTATATCTAGCTGAAAGGTTACTTATAAATCAGTTTTGAGGATTCAACATAAAATAATTAAGATTTTTTTAGAATTCATACAGTATATAAACCTTTTAGAAATATCGTAAATAAGGCAACAAACTTTTGGAAATCATAGATCTACATTGCTTGTCAATGATTTATGCAGGTGAGGTAAATTAAAGCAAATAATAATAATTTAAAAAAATAAACTTTTTGCCACTAGCAAAGGTTGGCTACATCTACAAAACTGGGGAGTTCCTGTGTTTTTACTTAGTAAACTTATTTTTACATATCTAAAATTGTTTTTTTTTTTTAAATACACACATTTATTTATTTTTTATCCAATTGTAATAAAACAATAAGAAATTGTTATTTGATTATATATTTTTATAGTGATGAAACCAGCTGAGCAAACATGCTGGTTGCTAGGCAATGGGCTGGACTTTGCAGAGGTTGCTAGGTAACAGTCTGGGGTTGCTAAGTAAGGGGCAGTGCCTGTTTATTTGTTACGTTGCATTCTGGAGGTTTTTGAGACAACTCGTTTTCCAAAATACTTGGTAAGATTTTTGTTTTTGCAGTGAAAAGTTTGACGTTTCCATGGATACCAAATATGTTTATGTTTAGCTGAGGGGAAGTGTAGGGAAAAAAGTTTAAATCTTTAAAACAGGCGATCACAACAACATTTACGTGTGATTTCTGTGATGTAAAACCAATGTAAATAGTTTTCTCTATGTGCAAATATCTTTGCAGAGAAGCTTCTGTGTTTTTAGTAAAACGTCCCCAACGCATTGGCCCCGTCTACAAAAAGGCTGTTTACAAACAGTACAGCGACGCCACCTACAGGACGGAACTGCAGAAGCCAGAATGGCTGGGATACCTGGGCCCCTTGCTGATGGCGGAGGACGGCGACACAGTGATCGTCCACCTGAGAAACTCGGCTTCCAGACCGTACAGCGTCCACGCGCACGGACTCAACTACAGCAAAGGGAACGAGGGTGAGAACCGAGCAAAACCAAAAAACACCTCAGCTGTTTGAAAGAAGGAGAACAGAAACCTCATTCTGTGTTCCTTCATGGAAAAGTTCGAGTTCCACTTTTGCTGTTACTTCGCAACAACCAGTCACCTAGCAACCCAGTTCTACTTGCACTCGCAGATTATTTCAGTTGTAGCAGGCGAAAAATGATATGTGAAATAATCTGCCAGTGGAGGTAGAACTTTTTCATCCATATTAGAAATTATTGACTTAAAACAAGCTCCTATTTCTTGCTGAAAAGTTACTTCTAAGTAGGTTTTGTCTTATTTCAAGTGAAATACTTTGGTAAGATTTTGTGAACTGCTTGTGCTTTGGTGGAAGGATAATCCATTGTTGCAATATGACTTCGTACGCAGTCACCTAACGGCAGCCGTTTCTGTGATTTTTTTACATTTATTTTTTGCCAAATGTGACAAAAGTGGTGAAAAAAAGAATTCTTAGGAAAAAAAAGTCAAAATAAAAAAAAATCCGAATTTTTAGAAAAAAATCTGCAGAAAAAGTTATAATTTTTTAGAAAAAAGTCATTTTTTAAAGTCTGAAATTATAGAATTTTTCTTTTTAATTTTTAGTAAAAGTCAGAATTCTTAGATTAAATCATAATTTTGAGGAAAAAGTATTTTTCCCCAGTGGCTATAACCCTCTTGTGTATTTCTATGTAACATTAACACATTAAAATGTTTAGATTAACATCGACAGTGTGCTTGTGCTTCCAGGAGCCTTGTACCCAGACGGCACAGATCCACAGCAGAAGAGGGACGACGCAGTGGCTCCTGGTGCCACTGTGACGTATGAGTGGACTCTCCCAGAATCCCACAGCCCAACAGCTGAAGATAGCAACTGCATGACCAGGTTCTACCACTCTCATGTCCGCCCCCCAAAAGACGTCGCCTCTGGACTTATAGGACCTCTGCTTATCTGCAAGCGAGGTACTTTTTCAATCCAATTATAACAACTACAGCCTGGCCAGTGATTTCAGACGCAATCCACTCCATTCAAACCTTGCTTCGAAGCACAGTCTGAGATTTCTCCCATTGACTTGGATTAGAATTCAACTGGGCCAATCAGCAACCAGAAGGAGAAGTTGTGAACAATGACGTTGATTCTCTGTCTTAGAATTGTAGTCTGCCTGCCTGTTTTTAGGGGCATTAGATAGTAAAAAAGGAGGTGAATTTCAGACAGAAAACTCAAACATTATGAGATTAATCTCAGAATATTTCCCTTGAAAAACATGGAATTTTCTGCATTTCAAAAGTCAAAAATGTTTAACTTTTAGAGCTCAGAAATGTTCATGTTTTTTTTATGGAAAAGTCTCTTGTCATAACTGAAATAATTTGCCAGTGAATCTGGTACTTTTTAATCTACATTAAGGACTTATTTACTTAAAATAAGCTCTTATTTCCTGCTGAAAAGTTATTTTCAAGTCAGTTTTGTCTTATTTCTGGTGTAGTAAGATATTAGCAATAGAAACTAGACAGAGAAATACTTGGTAAGATTTGTGTTTTTGCAGTGTAGACACTTTGCATCTCTATTAAAAAGCCAACTTGTTTTTCTTTACACCTTTCCTATCTTACTTTTAAATTACTTCTGCAGTGAATACTGACTTCTTAGTATGAAAAATGTAACGGAATAAAAAACCCCTGAAAAAATATGAGCTAAACACAGAACCAGGAGACTAAATTCAACTTTTCTGCAATCCAAGACACTCAAAGTACACAAAAATTTGTTTAATTGCAAAAAAAAGTATTTTCATGACATTCCCTTTTAAAATCAAGGACATTTGTCAAGTGTTTCATTTTCTACTGACTTTGAGATAAACTGTAAATCTTTTATTAATATAAAATGGAGTAATTATTTGAAAATCTGATTTTATGTGTTCTGTAGGAACTCTGGACATCCATGGTGACAGGGCAGCTGACTACACCTACGCTCTGCTGTTCATGGTGTCGGATGAGAACCTGAGCTGGTACCTGGACGACAATATCAGGACACACGTCACAAATCCCATCAGAGATCTGAAGGAGGACGAAGATTTTATAGAGAGCAACAAGATGCACGGTGAGAGCCGTTGGTACTTTTAATATGCAAACTGAAAAGTTGAGGTTTAATACTTTGTTTATGTCACAGGGATAAATGGTTATCTCTACGGAAACCTGCCTGGACTGAGCGCGTGTCAAGGCAACAAGATCCACTGGCACCTGATTGGCCTCGGCAATGAGGTAACAGCTTCTACTTTTATTATTTTACAAGTTTATTTAAAGTACTGTAGAAATAATTAAATGGGACTTCTTAGTTTTAACTGGTTTCAATTAATATACTGGGAAAAGTTTTCTACTGCCAAACTTCAATGGTTTATGAAAACAATATGTGAATTATACTTTGGTAGTAATGTAAGTTGAATCCAGATATATTTGTGAATAAATTTCTCTTGTAAAAACAGAAAATTTTACCAAGTGTTTTTGGTTAACACTTATATCTCAGTACACTTGAAATAGTACAAAACTAGTCACTTTTGAAGAAGATATAGGAGCTTATTTTAAGCAAATAATTTCTTAATATTGAGTTAAAAGCACTAGTTCCACTGGCAGATTATTTCACTTATAACATGGGAAAAATGCCATATTATAAAACATTAAAAATGTTAAATGAAAATGGCTGGGTGATTTTTCTAACTGCTTGAGATGTTTTTAGAAGCAGTAGAAACCCAAATGGAAGAACAAAAAGTGCAAAATGTGAACTTGAAGCACTTTGTCTCCTTATTCTGGCACTAAATAAAAATAAATGTTGTTTGTTAACTTTAGTTTTAGTTTCATTTCAGTTGAGTTATCCATCTGCCTGGTTTCACTTATATCTAAACAGTCCTGCTTGAAGTTGTAATTTTGTCTCTCTCGCAGGTGGACATGCACTCAGTTCATTTCCACGGCCAGATCTTGACCAACCTGAACCACCACACAGACATGGTCAGCCTCTTCCCGGCCTCCAGCACCACGGCTGAAATGGTGGCCGACAACCCCGGACACTGGCTGCTGACCTGCACCGTCAACGACCATCTGATGGGTGAGGAAACGTCTCTTGGGCTCCCAATCAGGCCAGCAGAGAAAAACCGCTAAAAAACCCCTCAAAACCGCTGTTGTATTGCGCTCTGTCTCGGCCACGCTGCACGCAGGCACGTTGCCATGGCAACCAGCAGCGATGGTACTTTATGTTTCAGGATTCGACACCAAAAAAAGGACAGATCATTACAGTTTTACGTCTTCTGGCTTTATTTTTATTTAGTAACTATTAATAAGTGATTGCTGTGGTAGATTAGCTAACGCTGTTTTTAGCTACGCTAACACAGCAGTGGCTGGTTAGCTAACTTACACACCTGCTCTACTTATGATCTGGACTTTTTGTTTTAACTGAACCGAAACACACCAAATTCCACAGCACCTCTACATGTTACGGTTATCATAGTCAAGCTAGCATAGCTGACATACTTCCCTCTCCTGCTATTTTTAAATTAAAACTTTTTCCTGACCTTGTTATCTTACTGTCATAATATTGACAGTTAGTAGCAAAGCACTGCATCCCATTTTCTTTTATATTTATCGCATATAATTAAGATTCAGCATGTCGATGACTTGACAGCTAAAACCAATGAACCTCACACTGCGACATGTGTTTAACGCTAATAACCCATTAAAGTTAAAATACTTCACTCCCGTTTAAGACTTTTGGGTTTTTGCTTTATATTTTTCATCCAGCTGGAATGCAGGCATTGTTTGAAATCAAGAAGTGCTTCCCTAACGTGCACAAGCCCCGTCCTCACGGTGAGCTCAGGCAGTTCTTCATCGCTGCTGAGGAAGAGGTCTGGGATTATGCGCCCACGGCACCCAGTGAAAGGTTGGTTAATCCACATGCTAGCAGACATGTTGGCGTTTTGAGAACTGCTCCAACCACATCCTGTGCTTTTCTGCTCGCAGCGAGGCTGAAACCTTTGTGACCAGAGGTCCGACCCGCATCGGCAGCAGGTATAAGAAGGTTCGATACGTGGAATATCTCGACAACACTTTCACAACGAAGATGATACGCAGCCCTGAGGAGGAACACCTGGGGATTCTGGGTAATCCAAGCACGGCAGGGATTTAAAAACTCATGTTTTAACTTATCTTTTGACTTTTCCATTAAAGATCTTGATTATATCATCACATGTAATCTCCATAATATTTGTACGCTGGAGTATTAGGGCCACACTAAGAAAATAAAAAAATACAGGAATAAAGTCACAATATTCCCAGAATAAAGTTGTAATATTATGAGAACTTCAACAGAAAAAAGCAGAATTACAACTGGTTGGTATTGATTTTACAAATAAGGAAATAATAAATTAAACCATCAGCATCAGATTATTTTCAATAGCAGGACTTTGAAACTTTACTCTGGCATTATTACAACTTTATTTTTGTATTATTTTTAATTTGTTCTCATACGACCTTATTCTCATAATGCAACTCAATTCTTGTATTTCACCTTTATTCATGTAATAGTACGACTTTCACATATTTTTAATTTATTCTTGTACGGTTTTAATCTTAATGCTAGTCTTTATGACTAAAGTTATAGTATTTTACTCATAATACTAAAATATTTGACTAAATATTTTTGTATTTATTCTTGTAATACTACTTAATTCTCGCTTTACTTTTCACTTATTTTTAGTAGAAACATTCAAAACTGTCTCTTATTATATAGCAAGTCATAATAAATCTGGTGAATATTTTGACCAGATTTATGTTTTTGTGATTATTTAATGTACTGCTAACTGTCTGCAGGTCCCGTCCTGCGAGCTGAAGAGAAAGACACGATCAAGGTGATTTTTAAGAACAAGGCCAGCCGGCCGTACACGATTCAGCCGCATGGAGTTCAGTACAGCATCGAACAGGACGGGACGCTGTACTACAACGAGCTAGAAGGTAAATAACAAAAATAATAATTTCCTGGCTTGTGTAGAATATTCCTCACTCGTCTGAGCTTTAAACATTTTTTTTTCTCAGAGTCACACACGGCAAAGAAACTTCGGGAGCTGAAACGAGAGCCAAGTGAGAACCCAAACATGGCTTCCGCATGATTTCATCTCTGGTTTCCTGGGTAATAATATTCTGACGTTATGTAATGATGATTTTAGGGGTGGTGACTCCGCCTCCAGCCGCCCTGGTCAGACCTGGGACGGTGTACACCTATGAGTGGACCGTACCTGTGGGTGCCGGTCCGGTTCCAGGGGAGCCCGACTGTCTGAGCTACCTGTACTACTCTGCAGTGGATCCTGTTAGAGACACGAGTTCTGGGTTGGTCGGGCCACTTCTCGTCTGCCGACCCGGGTCGCTAAAGAAAGGAGCACAGGTGAAGGACTTTTATTATGACCGCCAGTTTGTAAAATCACAAAGTATTTCCATTTCAGATCATGGAAAACATAACTAAAACTGAATCTGAGAAAACAATAATTAATGGGGAAAAAACTATAAATAACTGGAACTATATCTCTCACTAAAACATACTGGAATTATACATATAATATGCTTTGTTTTTATGTTTATAAATCTACTTATTTTTCTTTTGAACTGATGTGAAATTGCTCAGTTTACGGCACTCGATAATCCTTATAATAGTCCCAAAATGGCAGCAGCAAAGGTTTGGAGAAAACACCAGTCAGTTGGCTGATAAACAATAATTAAATACATTTTTTGAAAATGTTATCTTCTATTGAGTATTCATTACTCAGTCGATGTATATACAATCACAACACAATACTTTTTTGAATTCTGGATCTAAAAATTCCCCAAAATATGAAAAAACTAAAACTACTGCTATAATTTAAAAAATATAAACAATAAACAATTTATAATTAATAAGCCAACAAATATCTTCTAAATTTTTTGGTAACACTTTATTTGAAGGGGGGGTGAATAAGACTGACATGACACTGTCATAAACATGACATAACACATGTCATGAACATGAATAAGCCTTCATGAATATTTATGACTGTTGTCACAAAGCGTCATTCGGTAAATCATGACACTTTTAATACAAACTTGACATTATTCAAAATGTCTTTGTTATGACAACTTGACATTAACCAATAAATCATTACTGTTTAAACTTTACCTTTAATAACATAAAGTTACCTAATTTTTAAAGTGCAATCAGTAATACTTTTATAACAAATTTATATCAGTAATGATTTATTGGTTAATGTCAAGTTGTCATAACAAAGACATTTTGAATAATGTCAACTTTGTATTAAAAGTGTCATAATTTACCGAATGACACTTTATGACAACAGTTATAAATATTCATGAAGGCTTATTGATGTTCATGACATGTGTTATGTCATGTTTATGAAAGTATCATATCAGTCTTATTCACCCCCTTCAAATAAAGTGTTACCATTTCTTTTAAAAAACTAACTTAAATAGACAAACAAAAAGTCACAACAAAGTAAAACTAAATTACAATGAAAAACCCAAAACTATCACAATCCTGTTTCAGATTTTCGCTCATGATCTCAAACCCATTTATTACTTATTACGTTATGTGCAGTTTCCCTGCCAGCATGCCTAGGCGGGCCCCATATGGGGGAAAGGTGGGCTGACATATTTAACTTTATATTTTACCAGAATTTAAAACATGTTTTTCCGGAATTTAGACACTACGCTCAAAAAGTAAATTTTTTTTGTTCCAGAAATTCTAGAAACCAGGAATAAAATACATGAACAGAGATATTCATAAAAGAGCCTGTTGCTCTTCAACAAACGCTAAGGCTTCGATCCATGAAGTGTATTAACTCACAACAGGCTCAAAATCAGCCTTTGCGTGATGTTTGTCTGCATCATGTTACAGTTTTTCAGTTCTCCTCACCTTCGTAGCATCAATAATTAAACAGGACCGCATGAGGTGTCTGTTTCATCCCTCACTGGACTTTGTTTGGACCGTTTCTCCTTCTCCGTCTGGAATGGGCCCGCCGCCATTTTTAATTACTGTATCAACGGCTCCGCGTAAAGATGACCAGCGGCGCCCTCTGCTGGACGGACACCAAACTGCAACACTGCAGAAGGTCTAAACGGGCGTAGAAAACAGATTGGCCCTAATTTTAATCTAATAAACCATCAGAGTTGGGTAGTAAATAGTTACATTTACCCAGATACATTTACATGAGTAACTTTTTTTGAAAAAAAAAAAGTACTTTCAGGAGTACACTGTACTTTTTCTTTTGCCTGAGTAATTTTATTATGAAGTATTTCTACTCTTGAGTAAAATTTCTGCATGTTCTACCCACTGAATGAGAAACGAACACTTTTATACCAACAATTCCCCAGACACAGACACACTGCAGTTTTTGTTAAACTTTCATAACTTTCATGTTGTTTTTTGCTACTTATATGAATTGTCATTTTGATCCTTAAAACACCAAAATTTAAATTTAATTATATATTTTGGTACCTATGATTATGTAATTTTTAAATATTAAATGATTGATAATTTGATCAGATACTCAGTACTTGAGCTGTCTTTTTACCAAATATTTTCTCTATTCTTGAGTAATTTCTTACTTTTTAAATTTCACTTGAGTAACAATATGCTGAAGTAGTGCTACTTTTACTTAAGTACAACTTTTGGGTGCTCTACCCACCTCTGTAACCCATTAATTGGCAATTAATCATAAGTCAGTGAATTGTTTGCATCTAACATGTTGTTTCTTGTTTTGTTTTTGCAGAAAAACTATAACAAGGAGTTTCATCTTATGGCCACAGTGTTTGATGAGAACCTCAGCTGGTACCTGGATGAAAACATCCGGACTTTCACCACAGCTCCTAACTCTGTTACCAAGGAGAACGAAGATTTCATTGAGAGCAATAAAATGCACGGTGAGCTGAGATTTGAATATTTTTTCACCGCAACAGAAATCTTCTTTCGCTTTTGTTTTCTTTATCAGGTCTGATTCATGACATTTGTCTTGTTTGAAATAATCTCCATATCTCTGCTTGTCCTTTAGCGATCAACGGGTTTGTGTACAGGAACCTCCCGGGCCTCACCATGTGTAAGGGGGACAAAACGACGTGGCACCTCTCGGGTCTGGGCACAGAGACGGACATCATCAGCCTTTACTTCCAGGGAAACCGATTCATCTACCGCCAGAACAGAAAAGACACCATCAGCGTTTTCCCTCACATCTCGCACACAGTAACTATGGAGCCGGACAGCATGGGTAGGTTTGTGATTCATTCACTGCAGCTTCAAACAAAAGTATGAAAAAATAATAAAATATATAAGAAAACATCATCAAAATTTTGGAAAAATAATCAAAAGATGATCAATAAAGACTAACACTTAGATGTTTTTAAATAGCTTTTCTTTATGGGAAGTAATAATCACTTGCACCATTACACTGAAGAAATACTCCTGACTAAAACCAACCAATCAGAGCCAGGAGGAGGGTCTTATCGCTGTCAATCATCCTCATGTACTCTCTGGTAAATGTGCTAATGATGGAGAAAAAGGTTACTGTTACAGGAAAACCGTTTATCGGTGGCCATGCTAACTAGCCTTAGCATTCACAACAGACTATGCTAGCTGCAGCATAGCAGAGAGCAACGTTAAGAGAGAGTACACACGATACTGTGATTGACAGCGTTAAGACCCGCCTCCTCGTCTGATTGGTTGTTTCTACCTCAGTTTATTTATTCACAGATTATCTGTCTCATAATAAACTGTCACAACATGATGACAGTCTCAACAAAAATATTTTTATAAAAGTTACATATGGCGGATTTAAATCCATATAAGGTGCTGCTGGCCTTGCCACTAAACTCAACATTTACACTCGCACCTGAAAATGGCTGCAAACATATGCGGGATTACACAACCGTACATATTTGAAAAGCAGAAGTGGAACCTCCTGCACAACTAGCAAGAATGCAGCAAGTGCTTTCTGGATGGAAAGTCAATATCAAAATGGTTATCTTTTCCAGCAGCCATTGTATTCCACATACAGCGGTAAAACCAGCTAAACAAATGTGCTGGAACTCTCCTTGGGTTGTTAGGCAACGGGTGCTACACCCTGGCGTTGCTAGGTAGCGGTGCAGTGCCCTTGGAATGTGGAGATTTTTGAAACGGCTCATTTCCAGACACCAAACACACCGGGTGTTTTTTTTTTTAAGTATTTTGATTTGTTTGATTCTAAACTGAAGAGTGAACTAAAACGTAAGTTTTTTGTGTTTCAGGTCAGTTTGAAGTCGTTTCTGCGACAGTGGACCACTATCGGGGTGGGATGCGAGCCAACTACACGGTGCAGAAGTGCGGCCTGTTTCAGCGTCAGTCTGAGGTGATGCTCCATTCAAAGACCTTCTACATCGCCGCCGTGGAGATCGACTGGGACTACTCGCCCAACCGCACCTGGGAGGCCGAGATGTTCAGAGGACATGAGAAGTACGACACAAAACTGGTCATTGCTACTTGAATTTTTATCTCCATGAAAATATTATGTACTTTTTAATTCTTTTGAAGCATTCTTGTTTATATACTACCATTTTACAATAAAACATGATCAGAAAAATCATGCTATGAGTACATAAATTTGAATTTCAAAGTAAATTTAATGGTTTGGGTAATTTCAGTAATTCAGCTAATATATTAAATAGATTTATTTCACAGAAACTTATATTTAACCATTTATAAAATCCCGAAAGCTACTTTCTTAGTTATTACATAGAAATATAATTAAAATAAATGTTTATTGTTCCACAGTGGGGAAATTCAGGATACGTACTGTATATGAATATTATAAAAGACCAAACATCTTTTTTTAATCATAAAAATGATATCCTATGCCAGTGATGTCCAAAGTGTGGTCCGAGGGCCGCATGTGACCCTCTGAAGAATTTGTGCGGCCCCTGACAAAAATTCTAGAAAAAATCAAATCTGGCCTGCAGATGCAGATTTTTTAAAGTTTATTTTGTTTGTTTCAGTAAAATGTTTCACATTTATAGTTTATTATTGAGCAGATAAAATAAAAAAGAAATACAGAATGTACTGGTGAACTTGAAAAAGTTGTTTTTTTTAACATTTTTTTTTTTATTGTGAAATGTTTTCATTTCAATCGAATTTCAAGGAAATTTCAGCCCTGATTGCAAAAGTTTCTTTTTTCCTTTTGCATTTTTAATGTATTTCCAATATTGTAGAAGGTAAAGTTAAGCGGTGAAAGTAAAAAATCTGCAGAATGAGCCAATTTTTAAAATCCAATTAGTTGTTATAATTACCAATAATTACCAATCACTTAATCATTAGTTGCAGCCCTATAATTGCATAATAACTAGACATTTTTCTCCTGCAAGCAGATATTTTTTCATAATTAATTTTCTCTCTTGCTTCAGTCCTGCCTCTGTCTTTCTGGATAAGCGTGATGGATACATCGGCTCTATTTACAAGAAGGTTGTTTACCAGCAGTTTACCAACGACAAGTTCACCAACAAAGTGGAACGAACGCCTGACATGGATCACCTTGGAATTATGGGTACTTTTGTTTTGAATTTATCATTGCTGGATTAAAAATCTGTATTCCAATAAAGACCTTCAGCATGTCTGATCTAAACTAAGCAGAGATCATTTATAATTGTTGCGTTTTAGTAGTTGGTAATTTTTCAAAATTGTAAAGACAATGAGACATAATCAAGATGTGAGTCGATCTTTATCAGTAAATTAAAGTCACTGTAATCAGACATGCACTGCAAAAACACAAAATCTTACCAAGTATTTTGCTCTGGTTTCTAGTGCAAATATCTTAGTGAACCTGAAATAAGACAAAGCTAACTTTCACGTAGCTTTTAGCAAGAAATGGAAGCTTATATTAAATTTCTTAATTTGGATGATAAAGTGCCAGTTATGAGTGAGGTAATTTTTCAGTGGAAAAATAAACTTTTCCAATAATATAAATTAAACTGTCTTGATCCACTGACTTGCCATTCATGTCTGATTACAGCAGCACAAAAAATATTTTAAAATGACTAAAATTGTCTGAAATCTGTTTACACATCTTTGCCATTAGCGGTAATAAATGTGGATTGTGTTTCCTTTTTTTAAGTGTCATTTACTGCTTTTTTGTATATTTCTGTTTAGAAGTGCATTATTTTCTGCATCATGTGCTGTAAATGTTTCATTCAGGACCGATGATTCATGCGTCAGTGGGCGACAAAGTTAAGATTGTTTTTAAAAACATGGCGTCCAGACCTTATTCTATCCATGCCCACGGAGTGAAGACAGAATCTCCTGATGTTTACCAAACCAAACCAGGTACAGGAGAGGAAGCATCACACTTTTTATCAGCAGTTAAAGCGCACAGAAAAATGGAGGAATTATTTATACTTTATACTTATTGTATGAGTTCAGAAAGTCTTTTTAATGTATTTGTCCAGGTGAAACTCACACGTACTTCTGGTACGTCAACAAGAACACCGGACCAACCACAGAGCAGGAGGAGTGCTCTGTGTCAGCGTATTACTCTACTGCTGATGTCACAAAGGTGTGTTGATGAAGCACACTGCAAAAACACAAAATATTACCAAATATTTTTAGTCTTGTTTAATTGAAAATATCTTAATACACTTCAAATAAGACAAAACTCACTTAGAAGTAACTTTTCAGGAATAGGAGCTTGTTATAAGTCAATAACTCCTTATTATTGATTTTAGAAAGTACTAGATCCACCGGCAGATTGTTTCACTTATGGGAAATATTTCTTGTTACGAGTGCTTTCTTAAAATCAATATTAGGGAAATATTTACTTAAAACAAGCTGTTAAATCTTGCAGAAAAGTTGCATGTTTGTTAGTTTTGTCTTATTTCCAGTGTACTGAAGCATTTGCAGTAGAAACTAGACTAAAATACTTGGTAATGTTTTGTGTTTTTGCAGTGTACTTACATGCTCTCTCTCTTTTTGCCAGGACTTGTACAGCGGATTAATTGGGCCATTAGTGATCTGCCGTCGCAGCTGGGCCAGGTGAAGACTGAATACACTGCAAAAACACAAAAATGTTACCGAATATTTTTGGTCTAATTTCACATGCAAATATCTTAGTACATTTTAAATAAGACAAATCTAACTTTAAAGTAACTTTTAAGGAAGATATAAATATTTACATGTGTTATGGTGCTTTTAGTCTTACCAAGATAAGATTTGGTGTTTTTGCAGTGTTGGAACCCCGACCAACACGATGAAGCTTATACTGAGAAATTAAAGTATATTTGTAACATATTTTATCACTGAACACTGTGTGTGTAACAAAATGATGTCACTTCCAGGTCTCTTGGACTAAAGAAGGAAGTTGAAGAGTTTGCTCTGCTTTTCTTGGTGTTTGATGAGAATGAAAGCTGGTAGGTGTCAAAATTCAAAGAGCAAATTCACTGTTTACATTTTTAATTTATGTTAATAAATACTGGATTCAGTAACCAAAAAGTTGAATATTTCAAATGTACTGCAACACGGCAACATCCTGTTTCATCTGTAATACACCTCTTAGTTATTATGATTGGTAAAGTTTATGAAAGTATTATTTTTGTTGTGTTAGAACCACAGACTTTGAAGTATTTTATTTTGATTTCATGTGATAGACCAATCCAAAGTAGTTCATGAAAAGAATGGACAAAACTTTGACTTCAAAGGGATAAATATAAATTCATGCCACACTTTTCACATTTTTACTATAAAACCCCACAGATTTTCCTTCCAAATCAAATTTTGCTCTACTTTGTGTTGGTCATTCACATAAAATCCCATTAAAATACATGTCTGGTGTGACTCTTACATCACACAGTCTGGTTCAGCTTTGAATAGTTGCTGCACAGAAGAGGCTCTTTAAACTACATTTTCAGTCATTTTCTCCTGACTGTTTGACAAAATGATGCATTTTATTTTGCAGGTATTTGGATGAAAACATTAGACGGAACATCAGGAATCCTCGACCAAACCTGAAGGATGACGACTCCTTCATTGAGAGCAACAAAATTCATGGTGAGATAAAAACACAGAGAAAACTGGAAACTCACCCGATTCCACCTAGACATTACTGAAGGAAAAACGTTTAATGATACTAGAACGGACTTCAAGGTGACCCATTAGGCTTCATTAGACAGATTAAAATAGATTTATGACCTTTAAAACATGTTCATAAAAATTTTTTGTACAAAATTATTCTTAGATAATGAGATTTTGATTTTGAACTCCTTTCAGGATAAACTGTTTTAGGGCCTCTGACACTTTAAATCCAAGTAAGCTGCTGCTGGCCACGCCCCCCAACTCAGTGTTTAAACTCATGTAAAAGTAGCTGCAAACAGATGCGCAATTATACAACTGTCCATCTTTGAAAAGCACGAGTAGAGCCTCCTGCACAATCAACAACAATGCAGCAAGTGGATTCTGGATGGCAAGTCAACAACAAAACACTTGTCTTTTCCAGCAGCCATTGTGCAACACATGCAGTGGTAAAACTGGCCGACCAAATGTGCTGGAGCTCACCTTGGGTTGCTAGGCGACAGGCGGAATGCCACTGGGGTTGCTAGGTAACGGCACAGCACCCTTGGAAACGGCTCATTTCCAGACACCAAAAAACACCGGAATGGAAGAACAAACAATTTGCAAAATGTGAATTTTACATTATAGGTCCCCTTTAAAAAAAATCCAAATATTTCCAAATACTTTTAGGATTAGTTTGAGCAAAATTAACAAGTTGGAGCTCAGATTTGGATGACTTAACACTAACAGACAGAAATGCTGAAACTTTTGAAGATATCAACAACTAAAAGTTAAAAAGTTGTTAAAAAATAAACACTTGGTTAATTTTAGCTTAGTGTTTGAAATTCCTAAAGTTCTACTGGATGCACAGAGAACTAAATGCAGTTGATGATTTTACCTTGTGGTTTGTGTTTGTGTGGATTTTGATGTTCGATCCGGTTGACATCAGTTGAGTCGGTTAATAATTAACTTCAGGTATTTGCTTTGTTTGCTTTGCTGACATTTTGTTTCATGCTCCCAACGCAGTGATTGGTTTTGGTTCATCACTCAGAACACTGAGTTTCAAACAAAACTTCCCATCATGTCCCAAACAAAGTAAATCAAGATTAAATAAATAAAAACATTTGATTTCTTTTCCCTTTCTGCTCGGTTTCAGCTATTAATGGTTATGTGTATGGTAACCTGAATGGGCTGAACATGGAGGTGGGAGATAAGGTGTACTGGTACCTGATGGGAATGGGAAACGAAGTGGATATTCATACTGTACACTGGCATGGTCACAGTGTGGAATATAAGGTACGCAGCCATAATCTGACACATGATGGAGTAAAAATAATTCATAACTGAATTAATTATCTTTCTTGTGCAGCTGGGTGGAGGACCTCACCGTGCTGATTCCTATGAGCTGTTCCCTGCCATCTTTCAGGTAAAGTCTCAAAACTTCTCACATTGTTTCAAAATTATTTGAAATTATTTAATCTTTTTCTGTCTTCTAAATCTATTGTTAATGTACGTTGTTCTTATTATCAGTAAAGACGTGTTGAAATGTAATCTAAAACAGATCAGTCTAGTTAAATCTCTTCAGTTTCCCACTGATTATTGAGTAAATAATTATTACAAGAAAGGTAAAATATATTTTACCTTTTTTGTAATAATTCTCATTTTAGATTGTTTTCCCATATTTGGTTTAACTGTAGTTGTATGATTATGATTTCAAAAACTTTGTTTACAACCCTTCTGAATGTATAAAAGGATTTTTACACATTTAGTGAAATAATGTGTCAGTGGTAATTATACCTTTTCCATCAATATTACAGAATTATTGACATTGAAGTTTCTATATCTTGATGAAAGTTTACGTCTAAGTTAGTTTTGTCTTATTTCAAGTTTACTGACATGTTTGCACTAAAAACTAGACAAAAATATTAGGTGAGATTTTGTGTTTTTGCAGTGTATGCATTATTTCCAGACTTGGATTTTATTCCCTCTTAATAATAGCTTTGCTTAATTTTGGTTGAAATCTAATGATGTATTCTTTTAAACGAAATAAAGTTTGAAGTAAAAGCTACTCTTTCCCTGTCCAGACTGTGAAGATGCGCCCTGAGCATCCCGGTACCTGGCTGCTGCACTGCCACGTCACCGACCACATTTCAGCTGGAATGGAGGCCATGTATACGGTCACAGAGAAACGTAGGAAACTAAACAAACTAAATTTAACAGAAAGCTTCAGACAGGGACAGATAACTAAATCTGTGGTGATTTTCTTCCACAGCAAGAAGAGGACTCTTTGGCTGAACTGTGGGGGATCCAGACAGAAACTCACCAAACCACGTTTAATGTTTGCTTTTCTGCCTCACTCGCTGATTTTTTCATTACAATCTTCCAATTCAATGTAAATAGTGACGGGTAGAAACTGGACACACAAGCAATCATGTTCAAATAAAAGTCATTTTTAAATAATTGCTCTCGATATATATATTTTAAATGTCTGCAACAAAAGCCCACAAAAGCTATGTTTCCATAACAAATGTAACTTTACATTCAGATTAGTTAAATAAAATTAACATGTGAATGTTCACTTTTATGTCATTTCAGTAACTCTGTGACAGAAATCTTTTTTTTTTTTGTGATTCCAGTTTGTTTTAAATTGAATAAATTATATAATTACATTGGATTTCATGACGGAGGCAAAATAAATAAGATTCTATTCTTTTTTAAAATGATTGCAGATCAACAACCTGGGATTAAATGTGGTACTTGCGGTAAATGAACACAAGGTGGCGGTATTGTCATAAATAAGCCAATAGAAGGTTTGACTGGCCAACAGCTTAAAGTAGTTTAGGTAAATGACACAGTTTACAGTAATATCAATTTATGAAGTCTGGATATTTCAATAAAACGTACAGCAGTGGTTCATTAACAAATACAGTCAAAAATAAAGACACATGAATGATAAAACTCAAATTATTCACCTGAAGACACCAGAAATTAGGTCTGTATTTTTTTAATGCCATTAATTAAAATTTTAAAAAGTTTTCTGTGCAGTTCCCTCAACTTGCCGACTTTTGTTTTTAAATTCTGGATAAACCATGAACTGGGCAGATTTTATCTTGTGTAAAGTCGAACAAATGCAAATACTACAGTATGGAGGACCTGTGAGACTTCCTGAGTTCAGCATTTGAGTTCGAGGTGAGAAAGAAATGTATTTCTGTTCTTCCCACCTCAAGTAAAAAACAAGTTTGTCTGTTCTAGTAGAGTATATTTATTTATTGTGCCTAGTGCAAGTCAAGGCTGATTTGTACTGAAAGTACTGGAAATATGTGGATGATAACTGTTTTTACCTCATGGGTTTATGTAACATTTACCTAAAGTATCACAACAAAAGAAATTATACCTCTGTATGCTAAGAAAAATATAAAAGCATAAATGGTGACCTATAATGCTTTGTTGAGCAGGCTAGTATTTATATATTCTTTTTTTTTTTTGCACAAAATCATCAGTCTGACTGGAAACTGACCAGTTTTCAGTCTGACCAGTTCTTCCTATTTTGTTTTAGAGAGTCCTGCCACTTTAAATCCATATAAGCTGCTGCTGGCCACGGCCCCAACTTAACGTTTACACTCAAACGTGAAAATGGCTGCTAACAGATTCACACTTACACAAGAATGCAACAAGTAGTTTCTGGATGATACGTCAAAAACAAAACATTTGTGTTTTCCACCACATAAAGCAATTAAAACCAGCTGACCAAACTTACTGGAGCACTGATTGGGTTGCTAGGAAACCTCTTGGAGCTCTGCTTGGGTTGCTAGGAGACGGGTGGAACTCTGCTAGGGTTGCTAGGAAACCTCTTGGAACTCTGCTGGAGTTGCTAGGTTACAAGCCAGGCTTTGCTGGGATTACTAGGTGAAAGGTCAGTGCCTGCTAATTTGTGATGTTACATTGCAGAAGATTTTTAAAACACCAAAAAACATGAACTTATTGCCAAAAAATGCCTGGTTGCTTTCAGAAGCTGTAGAAACCAAAATAGAAATACAAAAACATACAAAATGTGAATTTTGTCCAATTTAAAACCCAAATCAACTTTTGCTGATCTTTTACAAGAATATGTACCTTACTGCAATGGAAAAATACAGTAAAAGTTACAGAGTTCATCCCTGAGCTGACTCTAGCAAAGCCTGAAAAACTGAGATGGAAGCAGCATTTTCATGGACGAAAGGGAAACTTTTAATTTGAACAGCCGACATGTGAATGAAGTTCAGAAAAGAAGTCATGTCGCATCGCAGACCTGCTCCTTTACCAGCTACCTCCAGCTTTTCCAGCACTCACACACCAAACAAAACATCTAAGACACCCACACACATGAACTCAGTGAACTCCATGTTATATAACCTCCAAGGAAACATCACACATGGATTAAAATGTAACTTAGACTGTAAATAACACTAATTCACTACAACCTTACCAATTATTTTTAGTCTAGCTTCTACTGCAGATATACTGGTACACTTGAAGTATAACCAAATTAACTTATAAGTAGCAACTTTTCAGCAAGATATAGGAGCTTGTTTTAGGCCATTAATTCCTTAATATTTATGATAAAGTACTAGTTCTTCTTGCAGATTATTTCACTTCTGACATGGGAAAATTGTCTTATTATAAGTGAAATAATCTGCCAATGGGGCTAGCAGTTTTTAAACAATATTAATGAATAATTGACTTAAACAAAGCTCCTATATATCTTTCTAAAAAGTTACTTTGAGTTAGTTTGGTCTTAGTTCAAGTATTATTATAAGGAATTTGCACAAGATCAAAAATACTTGGTAAGATTTTGAGGTTTTGCAGTGCAGAAATAAATCTAAACATGATTTATTTGCAGCCAGGAATCACAGGCATTTTATTTGCTTGTATTCTAATGCTTTCTCTAAGCTGGCAGTAGATGAATTGTTAATAGAGAGGAGTTTTGTGTAAACAATGCAACGCATAAATACAAACGAGAGAAATTAGTCAGTTCAGGCAAAGATTTAAATTTAAATAAATATGCTAAAGGTTTTATTAGTCTGTCTTTTCAAACATTCCCCATCATCACCACACGCGCGCGCACACACACACACACACACACACACGCACACACACACACCCACACACACACACACACACACAGCCACCTGCAGTCCTCAGTTAACTGGCAGGAAAATGAAAATCTAAAGATTTGCACCATGAAATGTGCCAAATAACGACCTCTCTGACCCAAACCTGTCGGGAATCCTAATTATGTGCCATCATCTCCGTCCCGCTCAACTTTATGGCGGCTTCCTGGCAAATTGTTGCGCATCTGTTCCTGCTCGCTGTGTTTGACGTCAGCCGATCAAGACACAGCTGTCCAACCGACGGGGCTCATTTAACGCTGCAGGACAGACTTTTCAAGCAAAAAATGAGAATCAGATAAATCCTAATGGAACTGTATGAGGCTACTGTTTTTTTGTTGCTTTTGTTGTCCTTGGAAAAATAGAGATAGATAAAAAATACAGTAAAAACTGTTGAAATTGAGATTTTGAATGGATTTTACATCGTCTCAGTTTGCAGATATTAAATTGCTCTTTGGTGTGATTGTTTGTGTTTTTGTTTTGTTTATCTATGGAGTATTTAAGTTATTCTCTTCGTGTTAGTCTTCTATTTTCATTGTGTTTTGGTTCAACTCTTTGTGTTTGTCACTCTTTCACTGCAAAAACCCCAAATCTTACCTTTCCAAAGTCAGAAAAATGTGCCTACAACAAATGTAGACACATTTTACTTAGAAAAATGAAACCGCCTGGATTTATGCTTATTTTTTGGCACTTCTAGAGCTCCATACTAGGTCTTTTTGATGAAGGTTACTATTCACAGACGTCATTGCCCTTAAACTCAAATGCTCTTTTTAAATAAAAACTTCTAGCCATGAGTCTGGCATTTCCATAGATACCAAATACACTGCAAAAACACACAAAGGTATTAGATAATCTGTGAAAAAATTGAGCTCCTCTGCCATGTCTCAGAGTTAACTAGAAGCAACCAATCAGAGCCAGGAGGCGGGTCTAATCGCTGTCAATCAGTTCATTAATGCTAAGGCTAGTTAGCATAGCCACCGATGACAGTGGATAAACGGTTTACCTGTAACGTTAAGTTGTTTCTCGGCAATTAGCATATTTAGCAGTGCTTTCATGAGATTAATTGACAGCGCTAAGCTGTGATAATTAATAGATTAATCTGATAAAAAATTGCCACATTCTGCTGACTTATCATTTAGCCACTTATGACTTTTATTTTTTTACAGTAATAGAAATTTTAAAAACGTGCAAATACATAAATAATACGGATTTTACTGCCTAAAATGAAATACTGTAGATTCCTTATGCAAATCTGAGCAGGGTGAAGCTAAAACTATCCCATTTGAGGAGTTTTGGCTAAAATATTTACGGACAAAGGTGTTTTGCCTAAATTACTCCTCTGAATGTGTTGTTTTCTACAGCAAATTGCCTTTTTTGGATTCTGTAAACATATTTAGTCCGTTTCAATCCAACTCCAGTTCGTTTGCCTATAAAGTCTGGTTTGTTTACTGAGGTGTGAATCCGTAATTGAACCAAAAAAAAGCAAACCCTGGTGCACTTACAATCCTGGGTCTCTGTTCGGTTGAAGTGAACTCTGGTGCGGTTCGAATATAAACGCAACCCAGAACGGAGACCGCTACAAAAACAGGAAGTGGACTACAATGCTGGGCATCATGGGTAAATGAAACCATTCAACAAAATATTCCATCACATATCGATGTCAACACTTACAAGTTCATCATTTTTCATGCTGTTTTGCAAAACATATTAAAAACAACGAGCAGAAAATCATCTGCTGAAATTTTTTGTGGAAATTTGGAGTTTGTTCTCAAAGTTTTTGGCAGGGTCACCTTAGAAAACCGATCCGTGAAGACTCCCAGAAATCCCTCAGTGGTGTTTTTGGACTAAGAATACTACAGAGATCCATTATCACAGCTTCATTCACCCACATTTGCATTTCTTATAGACTCCCATGTCATTAAAGAAGCAGCTGCTCCTTGTAATGAGAAGCTTCAGAGGAAGCAAAGCCTCCAATAAACATCTGCTTTATTCAGCGCTTTGCTCTAAAACTTCTGCCTTTCTGTAAAGCTCCAGTCGGACAAGTTCAGAGTTTAGCACGGTAGAGAAAAGCATAAAGGAGCAACATGTCATAAGTACCACCTCCATAAGGTTTTACTAGTAAGCTCGTCTTAAATTTGGAATTAGTGCCCATCTCTGAGCGCCCCTACGGTTATCAAATCCTTAATTAAGCTTATGCCGAATTTACCCAGAGAGACTTGGATGGGAGGGATTTGACTGCAGGTAGCACCAGCCATCTGCTTCCAGCACGCCGACATCACAGCTGATCCGTGCTAAAAGTCCCGAGCAAAACAAGCTATTATTTCACCAGAAATCACAAAACACCAAACACAGCACAACCCACCTGAAAAGAGAATTTTTATGGTGTTTTAATACCTGACAGTCCAGTAGACTAGGTTCGATTTGGAACCAAAATTGCAACATTTGTTACATTTTCAGCTGCTGGGGTTCACTTTCACACTGCACTGAATCAAATGAACCAAACCCTTTGAAAAACCTGTTCCGCTCCTGGCCTGTGGGGGCGCTGCACCAATACTCACTGAAGGAAACAACACAAAAACCTCTGAAGAAGACACTGCGTGCAACTTCATTCTTCACAAACAAAAATGGAATAGCATCAGATTTTAGTGGATGTATTTTATGCATCAATCAAATTTCTAATATTCATGAGTCATGGTAACAGGTGACAGGAAAAAAAAATTATTTGGGCCACAAATGGCCCACGGACCACACTTTGGACACCCCAACAGAGGCGCTGATGCCAGTCAGTATCAAAATAAAACTTCAAATCCTGAACATTTCTAAAAATTGACTGGATTTTATTTTTTGATTGATTCAAACAAGTTGGTCTAAAAACAAGTTGGTCTTTCTTCGATGCTCAAAGTAATTTTTAAGAGAAAAAATTGGTTTATGTGGAAAAATACTCACTAAGTTCTGCAATAACTTTTGTTTCTATCACATTTTTTTGTTTGGTGCTTTTAACCAGAAGCAAAAATTGGCTTTAGTACATATATACACCTTAAACTTCAGATGGGATGGAATGAAAATAAATTGTCACTTTGCTAATTTTCCCTCCAGATGAAATGTTGGTGACGTTATGTGACTGTTGGAGCGTAAAGGTACACACCGCTCACACCGGTGTAATTAAAAGATTTAATTTTAGATAGAGAAAAGAGGAACAGTTGTTTTCTGGTGTGTGATCATTACCGCCTGGCTATATCTTTGTAGTAAACACAGATTGACTTTTCCCATCAGACTGTAATTTGTGCTGTCCAGATTTATAATTAGATATTACACAACAATGAAATAAGTGCAGTAATTGTAAGCATTAAATCCCATCTAGAATTTCAAACACTCATAACGTTCTCCTTTATAGAGAATGAACTTAACTTTTTCCTCTGCACTCATTCCTGCGCCTCCAATCAGTTAAACATAAACAAATCTGGTTTCCACGGAAATGCCAGACTCTCGGCTAAAAGCTGATAAAAAGCATTTCAGTTTATGCTCAAAGGCTGCAGGACAGATGTGAGGAACGAGGAACCTTCGTTAAAAAAAGGGATATTGTATGGAGCTCTGGTAATGCTAAAAATAAAAAAAAGTATGTATTTTGGACTTGTGGTTTTAAAGTTGAAGGAACTTAAAAAGTTCTGGGAAGGCGAGAGCGGACGTTTTCCGGATAAATTTTTACTGATGGTTTTTTTGAGATAACGAGTTCACTTCCTGATTATTTTTTCGAGAGTAATTTCCTGCAGGTTTTCAAGAGATAACATGTTAATTTCTTGGTTTCCGTGTGTACTTTTTCCAACGGTTTTCTCAAGATAAGTTGATTTCCTAGTGATTATCGAGATTAATAACCTTCCTTCACACATACTTTCTTCCAATGGTTTTCTTGTGATAATTTAATTCCCCTTAATTTCTCGAGATAACTAATTAAGCTCAAGAAAACGTGTTGAGAAAACCATTGGGAAATTAACTCGTTATCTTGAGAAATTCATAGGAAAAAAATGATTCATTTTAGGATAAAAAAAATCTGTTTATATCAGTAGGATATTTTTCATGCAGATTAAAATCTCTCAAACTTGAATACTTTCTTTATGCATAAAAATACAAATTCAACAAAATCCGCACTTAAATTAGTTGATTCAAAATCGGCTCTGAATAAAACAAAAACGTTGAGTCCATAAACAAACAGCTGCAGTCTTTTCTACCAAACTACTGAGAACATGTTTGTTTATCTCCATCTTTTCAGATTTAGGAAAACGGCATTCGGCTGGAACAGAAGTTCTCATGGGCTGCACCTTATCACCAGATTATTATAATAAAAAGTAACTGGAGTGGAGACTGGAGCCTTTTTATACATATTTCCTTTCTTCGGGCTATGCTTCTGAACATTCAATATGAAATAAAATAAAGATGTTAAAGCCTTGGCTTTGAAGTCAGTGAGCAGGATCATTTCTACTTTAACTTTCAATCTGCAGCAGCAATAAAAGTATCAGCTACAGCAGCTGGTTACCATGGATCACATTACATTTATAGTTAATTATAACAGAAACATTTTTATTATTGAATCAGCTTAAGCTGAACAATTTGTAAGAAGTTGTGAACTCGCCATTTTTCTACAGTGTTTATTTTTGCACAGAAAAGATATTTTGAATTCATAAGGCCACTTTTGCCTGTTTAAATAAAAGATGCTCAAAGTGGGGTCTGCGGGCCACTTACGGCCTCTGGACTGATTTTATGTGCCCCAAAGCCCTCCTCCCAACCACAATTCAAGAATAAATTAAATAAATTAGGACAAACCTACTTACAAAAATATTAGCTGCAACATAAAGTGCTAATTTTTTCCAAGCTTTCTTGTTTCCTTCTCTCCCACTCACCTGCAAATATCCGGCTATCTGCAATATGGATGCCACTCAAACTGCAAATATCACAAAACGGATTTACCATGCATCTCCGACTCTGACAATAACTCCAGAGATGTGGAGTCGCTGCAGATGGTTTAGCCACTTTTGGAGCTCTGGAACTTCAAATGTTCCTGAAATGTTTTTGTTTTTTTCTGGAAAATTTCTGAGATTTTTGGCCTAAATTTACTCCTTTTTTCCATCTACAATGCCGATAATACGCTGTCGTAAATAATAAAACTTTTAAATCATAATTTTTAAAAAGTCTCTTTAGGGTATGAATATTGATCACAGTTTCCCTCAAATATAATTGGGGCTTTTGGGATTTCCATCTCAGTGAGCTGAGAAGCTGGGAACTGAAACATCTGTCCAGTTACAGAATGAGGAATGACCAAAACAGAAGTTATTTTCCTCCTAATCTTATGCAGAATGTGGTTTGCCCATTTTTCAGCTTCGTTTTTATGGAAACCTCATAGATCTCACAGTTACACCTTCGCTCTGCTATTGCATCACTTTACCTGGAAAACTGCTCATAACTTCACAAGCAGGGAGTGAGTTTAGTCGCATATATTCGTCTTTTTCTGTTGGTGAAATTTTAGATTTATGTTTTCTGAGCACAGCAGAGTAAAATATTTCAGGAAACTTTCCAACTCTTGGTGACTTGTTTATTCAGCAGCATCTGTCATAAAAGGTCATTGTATAATAACAAAGTAATAAAATGACAGGAATAGTCATAAAATTATGAGTAATCAGAATATTTTAAGAATAAAAGTTGTAATATTGCAACAATCTCATAACATGACATGTTATTACATTCTTATTCATGTAATATTGTGACTATTCTCAGAATATTACGACTCTATTCTCTTAATATTATGACTTTTTTCTCATAATATTCCAACTTTTTTCTCATATCATTACAACTTTATTCCCATAATACTACGACTTAATTCTCATAATATTTAGACTTTTTTTCTCTGAATTTTATGACTTTATTTTCATATTTCGACTTTATTCTTGTGATATTTTGACTTTATTCATATGTTAGTATAACTTTATTTTAACGCTGTTTGTTTTTTGGGAAACTTTTGATATTTGTCTTTCTACAGACAGATACTTCATCAAAATATGTTACCTTCAGCACAAACGTACACAGGCAGCAAAAAACTGTCAGTATCATGAAAAAAAGAAGAAGACTGTCTGCATTTCACTGCCTTTTGATAAATGAGCCAATTTGACGGAGTGCTTGCATTGTTTCTGTTAGGCTTCTGTTTACAAGCTTGAAAGGATGCAAACCTATACTGTTTGCTTTTCAACTCTTTTTGGCTGCTTCAGTGGATTCCTGAATACCGGGTTTACTTTTTTCCCTGAAGAATCAGATTCCCTATCGACTGCGGTCCCTTGAAACGGGTCAGCAAAGATCCTGACATGCACACTGCCAACCTTTCACATCAATAGTATCAGCTACAGTCGGTCCAGGCAACATTTCCACCTAGCATAAGATTTCTGTTGGCAACAAATGAACAATTTGAAAGCAACAAAAGGCTCCACAGATAAAAGCTGCTTTCCACAACTTCTTGTTGATTAAGATAAGGAGATTCTGGGGAACCGGACCATGGGATCACAGTCAGAAAATTAGGTTGACCTTTTAGTATTATAGCACAATGACAAGTCTTTGTCCTGCTAATCTTATTTTATTTGATTTTTTTGCACTCAAGGACTTTTTTTTCATATCTCTAATACCTTCCTACAAAAGATGGGATGAATGTTGACCTTTAACAGGAATGAATTTGTATTTATTAAGAGTGTATAGTAGTCATAACTTTGATTCACTGTCAAATGCATGAGTACACTTCAAGTAAAGTGAAGCTAAGAAACCCTCCAGTACAGAGCTGCTTTTGAACCATAAAAAATGGAACATTGACCAACATATTTAATGGCTATTGATGATTTTGAAAATGTAAAGTTTGTCACTGGTTTCTCATCCAGTTTGCTCTACTTCCGCCCCCTTGTGGAAGTAGAGCAAACCTCCAACAAACAACCAGTGTTATAATGGCACAGATAGTGGAACTCAATGCGCTACCCAAGACATTTTTTGAGTCATTTTTGCCTTATAAACCAATTCTGAGGCAAAGACGATGGGTAAGAACGAGTCCTACATCAAGTCTTTAAGGTTATTAGTCTGAAAGAAATCAATGTTAAAGCCCAAGTCTTTCGCAATCAGAGGAAGAATGAAGGGCACAAAGTCTTATCGGCAGTGACTGTGAACGTTGTTTCGGACGCATTTTGCACATAAAAAGCGGTTGAGTAATGACATAAATGTGAAAATCTGCCTTCAGGAAAATGCTTGAAAATAAAAATAAAAAGGTAAATGTAAATACCGCAGTTACTGCAGCACATGTTGTAATGCTGCCATAGAGCTACTGGAAAATACACGCATTAAATCAAGCATAACTACCTTCACTTATTGATCTTCAATTTGATTATCAATGTGTCACTGTGACAAAACTGAGATGTTTACTACCAGACACCGTCATGCAGAGGAACATGTGATAGTTGCCATCAATCACAGTTTAATATAATTGGACCATGATTTCCTATTTTCCACGTTGCGCTTCAGCAATTATGAGCCCCAGCCATGTTGACAGAGCAGTGCTGTTAGATTTGGGTAAAGTGGGGCAGTTGGTTGACCTTTTGACCTCAAGTTTCATAGTATCATCAAAGCAAAAGTAGCTTAAACAAAAATTTTTGCTTCACAAACGTAGTTGAGCTGATTGACAACAAACTTGTTTGACTTGAAAAAGGTGGTTGGGGGGGAGGGGCTGACCTTTCATGACCTCTGGTAACATTTATTAATATCTTTAAAATTATAGTGGGACAAATTACATTTTTTGTTTTACAAATGTTTGACACCAATTTTGCTAGATATGAAGAAGTTTAGTATTAGAGGTCTGACATCTTTAAGTCAAAATATTTACAGTTTTGACTGACACGTACCACTTTTGATCACAATTTCCCAGTTACTTCACCTCAAAAACTAATGTTTAAGTTTTTAACCAAACATTGAACTCTGCTTCTCGCTAGATATTTATTCCACATCCCCCCTCTCTTTTTTTTTCCAATGGGGGATTACTACATAAAAAATGCAAAAGTCTGGTTTTTCTATGAACTTCCATCACCAGTGAACTGTGAGAGCTGGAGGAATTTTGAAGTACATTTTTAAAAGCAGCAAATATTTAATCACAAGTGTTGCTTCATTCTCTAAATTTGCACTCCTGCTTTGCGCGGCCAAGAACCGCATAATGCATGCTGCATATTCTGTTCACGTATCATCATCTTACAGCTGGTTAGCAGGACAGTCAGAGGTTCCCTCAGAAGGATTAATTACACACCCACTGACCAAACAGTCGAAAGAAAACTGTCAATCTGCCATTTCTTTGATGCTTGTTTTCCTTCCTCATCAGAAAAATAAACTAAAAGAAGATTATTTTAAATTTCTTTTGCTAGGCTTCTCTTTGATGAAACATATTCAAATATACTGAGGCATGAGAATGTTTGCTTTTCTAAAAACAGGAGCCATTTTGTAGCTTCATTGTGTCACATGAGTTACTCTGTATAGCCATGTTTCTCAAACCTTTTCAGGCTGAGGAACTCTTAACTCATTTAACAAACATTCACCTCACTTGAAATTGCCCCACAATAACACAAAATATTAATATATACTATCTGAAATGAAAATAATAGTCTCTTAACTCACCTATTCTTGTTTGTTTTTTTGTTCATTTATTGTTTGGTAAATATGACAAAGGCATGAACAATGTCAACTCCGGCAAATTGAGTTATTTACAGATTCTGAAAGTGTTTGTAATGACGTCAAACACATGGAAATAAAGAGGTGTTCTTTACAAGTGTTATGTTCACTAATAGGGCTATTTGTAATTTATTAGCACAATAAAAGACAAATAGACTTGAGTTGCTTTGCCAGAATAAAAGGCAAAGCATATGGATATTTAATCCATAGTTAAATTATGGAATATCCATAATTTAATATGGATATTAAATTATCCATATTTAACACCAATTTTTATCAATAGAAGTTATCTATTGAATTCAGCTAATTTAACTTAATCATTTTAAATTACAAAACAAGGAAGTAAAGTCCTAAAAAACAAACAGTTCTCACCAACTGACTGAGTCCCGTCCTGCCGTCACGGCATAGAGTCGTTCAAAAGAATTGAATCGTTCGTGAACGATACATTAGAACTGTCAGCAGGTATAACTTCCTCTGATTATATAAGTAGTCCTGGCGTTGCTTTCTTTTTTCAGTTTTTCTTCTTAGTGTTTATTATTTGTAAACAGTTCTTTGGTAAGCTAGCTGTAGCGTCGCACTTGAGCTGACGTCACGGTAAATAAACGGTCATTCCCATGTAGTACCCGGCGGACCACCAGGGGGCGGCCGCGGACCACAGTTTGAGAAAGACTGCTGTAGAGTTAATATTCTGCACATTGCGGATACATAAAGTTTACCATGCTGCTGCTGCTGCTGTTGTCTTTTGCCGCCTCGGGCTATCTGTTGGCCACCACTTCTCAAGACTTTCTCATTGAGATTCATAGAAACGGTAAGAGGAGGGAAACTTTTGCTTGATTGTGCTCAAACACTTCTTTGTTTCAGGAATGTGGAGAGTCTCTGGAGTCAGACATAAAGTTAGCTGCAGGAATACTGATTTTTTTTAAAAACTAACTCGACTGGTTATCTTCTATGTCCAACACATTTCCTCTGACTTATTTTACCTAAATTAAAGTTCTGTTCCCTGCAGCATTTTTAGACATCATAATTGCTCAGGGTGGCTCAGTTTGTGTGGATTTATGACCTCCTACTGAGCAATGGTGCAATAGAAGAGGAAATGGGGAAAAATAGTCTTACAAAGTAGTTTTAGTCTCATTTCTTGGGAAAATATCTTAGTACACTTGAAATAAAAAAAAAACTAATGTGCAACTAACTTTTCAGCATTACAAGACATTTTTTCATGCTAAAAGTGAAATATTTTACCAGTTTTTCATCAATATTAAGGAATTATTGACTTAAAATAAGTTCCTGTCTTACTTAAAAGTTACTTACACATTACAGCTTTGTCTTATTTTAAGTCTACTAAGATATTTGCACTAAAATCTCAATAAAATACTCAAGCTGTCAGCACTGCAAAAACACAAAATCTTGAGTATTTTTAGTGTAGTTTCCAGTGCATATGTCTCAGTTCACTTAAAATAAGATGACTAATGTGAAAGTAACTTTTCAACAAGATATGAGTCAATAATTATTTAATATTGACAAAAAATAGTTCTTAATTATTTTACCAATAACATGAGGAAAATTCAAGCTCTCACATCTTGCTGAAAAGTTAATTGAAGATATTTACACTGGAATCTAGACCAAAAATAACTGTAAATTTTGTGTTTTTGCAGTGTACCATTTTGGCCTCATTCACTTCAGACCTTTCGCCCCGATGTCACACAGATTGGTTTTGGTTCAGACTCGACTTGGCCCACTGGTGAGATCTTCAGTTCTCCTTCCAGCCACCCAATTTATTCAGCCTCGTCCCTCTCTAAAGGTTGTTAGTGGGTGATGCTGTCAGTCTTGTTTCTTGATTTGGTCCAGCCATCTTTGCTGGGAGACAAACCGCTCCGGATGGGTGTCTGTGCTCCCAGTGTCTCCTGGTCTCCTGATTACCTGTCAGACCAGCTTCATCACTTTCCACCGGGGAGAATCCCGTCTGAAATGGAAATCAGAAACACCGGAGAACCCGTCTCTGTTTCTGTTCACCTTGTAAACCCCAAACTTTAAATACAACTCAGAGACATGCAGAGGTGGGCAAACTACCCAAAAGCTGTACTCAATTAAAAATAGAACTACTTCAACATGTTTTTACTCAAGTAAAAGTAAAAAGTAGTCCAAGAAATTACTCAAGTAAAAGTCAAATTATCAATCACTTAATATTTAAAAATTACATCATCAGATGGACCAAAATATCAGGTCAAGTGGAAATTTGGGTATTCCAAAATGACAATAAATCATATAAATAACAAAAAATAATTAAATCAGGCAAAATAAATTTTTTCCAAATCAGTTTATTTCAATTAAAAACTTATAAAACTTTAACAAATACTGCAGGTGTGTGTCTGTGTCTGGTGACGTTTTGGTTAAAACATGTTTGTTTTTCATTCAGTGGGTAGAAAATGCAGAAATTTTACTCAAGTAAGAGCAGAAATACTTCATAATAAAATTACTTTTAAATGAGTAGCAGTAAAACTACTTCTAAAAGTATATATTTTCAAAAAAGTTACTGAAGTAAATGCAACTATTTATTGGTTGGGATGTATTAAGGATTAGGAAGAGCTGGAGAAAGGGGAATTGGTGAGTAGCAGGATTTGGATCCCTGACCAGGGAAATATTGGTGGAAAAAACAAATATCCATTCACAGCTATAAACTTTATGGGAAAGAAAGCTGCACTGGTCAACGTCTTCAGATACTCTAGTCTGCATCTTGTCAGGAAGCTGGGTTAGTGTGGAAAGTTACTGGAGATCCTGTACAGGTCGGTGGTTGACGTTTGCACTGGTGTTTAGATGTGTGTCAACAGGGTCAATAATCTGTTTCAAAGCATCCGGTTCAAAATGAAAGGGCTGAGCATTACTTACTGCGCAAAAAATAACTGTTCTGGCTGGACAGAGCAAGCACCATAGTATCTACCGTTTGTCATCTACCCAGAATGTATAACAACATGGCGACATCCGAGGGACAATATTTTATTTATTAAAATGAAAAAAATAAAATAAAAATAATGGCTGGACTCGATTAAAATGTAGTTAATTTAAGTTAATTTATCACATTTTTATTGAAAACCATATATTGACAAAATAAGCAATACTTTCAAGTCAAAACCCCTTTTTGCTGCTAAATGATTGAATAAATAGATATATATGAGCTCAATGACAAATATGTACTGTAATTAATTAGTTATTCAACCATTGGATTGGTGCAAACTGCAGGTGCTTGTTTTAGGTAAATAATTCCCTAATATTGATGAAAAAAGTTCTAGTTCCACTGGCAGATTGTTTAACTTATTTCAAAATTGACGGGCACTGCGCCGTTACCTAGCAACTCCAGCCAAGCCCAGCCCGTTACCTAGCAACCCAGTGCTAGTTCCACTGGCAGATTATGTCATTATAAAACTGGGAGAATGTCTTGTTATAAGTGAAATAATCTGCCAGTGGAAATGGTACATTTTCATCAATATTAAGGAATTATTTATCATCAGTATCAGAGGAACAGGGCATAACTATGTTATCTCAAGCAATTCTGTAAAGAGAAGTTGTACAAAATACCTTCGGAATGATGAGAGATACATAAAATGAAAACTACATATGTTAACTTCCACATGATGGGCTGTACTGCATTTTTCTTCTGAACATAAACTGGGTCAATCAAGAATCAAAACTCATGACTAGTTCAAGGCTATCAGAACTGGTTCCTTCTACAACCACTGGGTAAACTGGGAATCTGTTCCAGGAAGAGTTTTTGTGCATTAAGGTTTTGTCTGAAAACATTTTAGTGTGTTAGTCAGCAGCAATCTGAAAGTGCAATCTGCTGCTACTGGGTAGCAGTGTGTGATTAGGAGTAGTGATAGCTCCAAGGTGCACCAGGCCAACCTCTAATTACACCCTTAGAGAGTAAAACCAAACTCCTTTGTGTGTGCCAGATCAAATAAGAGTGTGTGGAGAAGGAAGCCAGATGTCTTTTTCCCTGAACACTAAAATTTGCTAACTTTCCCAATTTTGCTGACATAATAAGTGGGTATTTCTTAGACTGTGGTGGCTAAACAGCAAGATGAAAATGATGGAGTATATTGTGCAACACAGCAGGTTTCACTGGTTATATGGTGGTAATTGTTCAGCCTTCCTGCTTCAACAGATGGAGAAGAAAACATGCTAGATTGGGCTAAAAAATTATAGTAATTCTTTGCCACTTTAATATGAAAAAGTAAAAAAAAGTTACTATTTATTAATCAAAATTGAGCAGTGTGACATAAGTATTGACCTCAAAAACTTGGTTTGCTCATTATTAGGCCTGTCACATTAACAAACTTAGCTGGATGATAAATTGTCTCAGAAATTATTACAATAAACAATAATATTGTCATTTTGATGAATAATTTTGTAGATGGACAGAAAAGAAAGTTTCTGCCAAAAAGCTTGAAATTTTGAGAATAATCTCAGAAATTTTCTTGAAAAAACAAGGAAATTTTAGAGTTTCAAAAGTTGAAAAGTTGGGAGGAAAACAGAAATTTTGAGATTAATATGAAAACTACATATGTTATGTTAACTACTACACGATGGGGTGTACTGTATTTTACCATTATGGTGTAATAATGAGTCAGAAATTTTGAGATCATGCTAAAACATTTTCTAGATGAAACAAGTACATTTCTGAGTCAAAAATGTTCAAGTTTTGAAACTCAGAAATTCCCAGGCTTTTTCATGAAACTTTTTGAGATTAATCTCAAAATTTCTGAGTTTTTTGTGTAGATTTTCAACTTTTCAATCAAAAAATCAAAAATAAATTTCCTAGTTTTTCCTAGAAAATTTCTGAGATTAATCTCAAACTTTCTGCATTATTTTGTAGTAAACTTTCAAATTCTGATCAGCCTGATCAGTTTCAAAACATGTTCAATATTATTTAATTTTACAAAGTACTCATCAGATGCAGACACTGCTGTTAATTAATATTTTTAACAGCTGATGGATTTTACCAATGCATTCAGACACGACCGACTCTTTAAGAACATTTGTGATCTTGATAAGGCCCCAAATGAAAATGAGTTTGTCATTCCTGAACTAAACCAACCTAACAGTAATTCTCCGTTGTCTGTCCAGTGTGAGTTTCCCAGTTACTCTGCAGTCCCCAAACTCCTCTGTTGTGTTGCTTATCAGAGCGTCCAGCAGAAGTCAATAATTAATCTGCCAACTTACAGCATGTTTATCTCTGCTATGGGGTTGTTCCTTATCTTGTAGGATAGTGCTCTGATGTGCAAGGACATGCAGAGGACTGGTGGACAAAGTGATAAGTTGTGTATTGATAAAGCTCCAGCCAGGAAAATAGCTGTAGTTGTGGGTGTGATACTGACCAATGCTTCATTCATTGTCTCTATATATAGATTTGAAGACATTTTTTATTTTTGTGTACAAACATCACCATCTGTTTGTAGAAGATATTTAAATTTAAAGGGGTTATAGGCCAAATTCACATTTCTAATGCTTTTGTTCTGTTTGAGTTTCCACTGCTTCTAAAAACAACCCAAGGGCTTAAAAAACCACCTCACCTTTTTATGGCAATTAGTTGATGTTTTCTGTTTTCTGGAAAATGAACCCTTTCAAAAACCTACAGAATGTAGTGTGTCAAATCAGCAGGCGCTGCTCGTTACCTAGCAACCCCAGCTAAGTAAAGCCCGTTACCTAGCAACCCCAGCAGAGTTCCGCTCATCGCCTAGGAATTCTTGTGGGGTTTTTGTACTTCCATTTTTGTTTATACTGCTTCTAAAAACAGCCCAAGTGTTTAAAAATAATCCCACCCAGTCACCCTTTGGTAATAAGTTAAAGTTTTTTGGTGTCTGGAAAACAAGGCATTCCAAAAACATCCTGATTGTGATGTACAACGGCAACAAAGTGTTTTGTTGTTGACTTAGAATTCAGAAACCACTTGCTGCATTCTTGTCGGTTGGGCAGGAAGCTCTACTTCTGCTTTTCAAAGATGTTTGGTTGTGTAATTGCGCATCTGTTTGAGGCTATTTTCAGTATAAACATTGAGCTAGGGGGCGTGGCCAGCAGCAGGTTATTTGGATTTAAAGTGACAAGATGACCCTAAATCGTCTCATTCTCCAAAGAGCTAAAAAAAAACTTAAAAATCCTATGATCTAAGAATAATTTTGTGCAAAAAATGTAGTGAAAATGTTTTGTATAGACCATAGAACTGTCCTAACCTGTACAAGGAAGCATGGCAGGTCACCTTTAAAAACATTTTATTGGTAAATGTTTGGTCAACTAGAGTTTTTATTAGTCAGTAGAGCAACATTATGACTCCTCAAGCATCATAGATGTCTAACATTAATTCAAATTGAAAATTAAAAGATGTTTAACACCACAAATATTTTCTTAAAATAAACAATAAACACATGAGCAGCTGCACTTTCGTAGGAAATTGGAATGACATTTAAAGTTGGGTGGTGTTGATTTAATTAAAAACAAATATTAAAGGTCAAGAAAATACCACTGGATTCAATTGAAATCTTAGTTTCTCAGCTGTTTGTGAGAAAGCGACACTGAAAGATCTTTATAATAAAGAAAGTTCTGCTCATTACCTCTGTCCTTTGAGATAATCGACCTTCATGACATTGTGTCTCCAAATACACTCTGCGCCTTTACTGTAACACAGTAGTGAGTACAGATGGCTGCATATGCCTGACAGATTTTTTAATCAAGCACAAAATTTAAAAAATAAAGCCAAAGAAAGCCCCTCTGTTCCCATGTGATTTCCTTGTCCTAGTGATGTATTGTATTT
The DNA here is from genome assembly GCF_051168715.1 of Poecilia mexicana. Classification (NCBI taxonomy): domain Eukaryota; kingdom Metazoa; phylum Chordata; class Actinopteri; order Cyprinodontiformes; family Poeciliidae; genus Poecilia; species Poecilia mexicana. The sequence continues at coordinate 404,849 of NW_028263373.1, read as the reverse complement.
ATTTAGTTTTTAGGACATTTTGGCCTCTTTTCTTACAGTAAAGTTCATAGTGGATTTAAGAAAACGGGTCTGATTTAGAGGAAACCAATGTTATGGGTTTTTTTCATGACACTCATGTCATGTTTGAGCTTAACATGAGACTCAAAAGGATAAACCAACTTCTCTGGTTTAATTGAATAGTGACGTTCAAGTTGAATTATAGATAAGTGGTGAGGGGACATTCTGGGTGCTTTGCTCAGGAATCAAGGGAGTTTTAAACTGCAGGATGGACCAGGCTGACTGGAGGAGTTCTAGTAAAACTGTGGTAATTACAAACCATTCATAACCTTTCTACATGTTAAACTTTCTCTGCGAGGGAATTTATGAGAAGGACAATCACAATATGGAAGAGGATTAGGGCCAAAGAAAAAAAAAATCTGGCTTTTTTCCCCTCCAAATTCTGACTTTAATCTAAAAATTCAAAGTTTGTCCCCAGAATTCAGGTTTTTTTTTTCTCGAAATTCTGACTTTTTACCCTCAGAAGTCAAACTTCAGTTTCTGAATTTTGACTTTTATCTCAAAATTCAAACTTTTCCCCCAGGAATATTTCTCAGAAATCTGGATTATTTTTTCCTCACAATTCTGACTTCAATCTCAGAATTATTTTTTTCTCTGAATCCAGATTTATTTCCACTCAGAAGTAAGACTTTAATCTCAGAATTCTAGCTTTAATCTCAAAATTCAAACTTTTTTTCCCCTCAAGATTTGTACTTTTTCCTCAGAATTCTATTTTTTCTCTGAATTTTTTCTCTGAAATCTCAGAATTTTGGCACTGATCTATGGATTCTGCCTTTAATGTTTTGTGATCAAAAGTCATAATTTTGAGAAAAAAAGTTATAATAATAATGAGGGCTAGAAATAATAATAAAAAAAACATGCCTGAAAGACAGACACAGTGTAAATTTTCTCTTAACCATGCAGTTAAATTAAAACAAATCTCCCTTTACACTCTTAAGTTCAGTTTCCTGAAACACAAGTGGTTGATTAATTGAGCTCCAGATGGCCGACACTAACGCCACCTGATGTAATAACTCCTCAAAGGAAAGGCCTTCAACTTCAGCAGCTGTCCATAAATTCACAGATTAATTTCCTAACGGTTCACACCGTTGCCTTGAAGCTTTTATTCCAAAACATTAACCAACAGGGTATTCTTTGTCACTGTAAATTACTGTTTTACTGCACCGTCTCTTCTACAGGGTGCTGCTTTTAGAACGCTGAGCACAACAGTAAACAATGTTCAGGTCTCCCCGCGATGCGCCGCTCATCTTGTAAGGCAGCGGACCGTGAGATCCAGCAATACTTTATGCTGCCTTCAGCAGAGGAGGGCATTCATTCTGTAAATTAATTTGGAGAGCAAAGAAAGGAGCGTCCACAGTTGTTAAAATAAAAAAAACACATGGTTTTACGGTAATCTGCTCTACATCTGTGGCCAATCAGGAGCGGTCCTAGCCTGTTGGTGCCCTGGGCCAACAAGATCCATCATGACATCATTCAGATGATGTCATATGCATAAGTATACTCTATGCCAGGAAGTTAAAAGTAAATGAAACAAATACAAAAAAAAAACTTTACCACACTGCAAAAACACAAACTCTTACCAAGTATTTTTGTTGAAGTAGTTTCTAGTGTAAATATCTTAGTACACTTGAAATTAGACAAAACCAACTTACATGTAGCAATATACGGAAGCTATTTTAAGTCAATAATGAATAAAAAAACTACTGGTTCCACCAGCAGATTATTTCACTAACAACGTGGGAAAACTGTTTTAAGTGAAATAATTTGCCAATGAAAATAGTACTTTTTAAAGCTAAACGTTAAGGAATTGTTGACCATTTTTGTTTACATTTTGTGAAGTTGCGCTCAGGTTTTTGTGTCGTTTCTTGAGTGATTCTCGGTCCATCGCCTCCGCAGGTGAGGAGGGGAGCAGGTTTTCCAACTAGTTTGGATTGTTTGACTCACTGCAGTGTGAAAAAACCCCACAGCAACTGAAAATGTAACAAATGTTGCAATCTTGGTCCCCAATTGAGCTGAGTTTACTGGACTATCAGGTGGAAAAACAGCCTTCGATTTTAACCAGCCAGAAAAGAAAACTTCAACATAGGAAAAACACAATATGTAAAAAACTGCTCAGTGTATTTTGACAATGCTGCTTGGATGTGAGACGACCTTATGAATATTGCATGAGATCTTATGACTCCATTAAGTGTGATATATGCAACTTTGAGTCAGCCGGCATGAAATCTTGCAGTTTAATGTGGCTTAAGGAGTATTTATCATGTTCACATCATGCAGTGCAATTATAAGGTGGAGCTGTTAGAAGAGAGGCAACAGTGAAAATGATTTCTCCTGAAGTCTCTCTTCAGCTGAGAATTTATTTCAAAATGTTAGTTATGCAAGTTCCATTTAAACGTCTTAAACCAACAGAAACGCATAAAATAGAAATAATTATCTGAAGTTTATCTCCAACTCTGTAAAAAGGAGAGACAATTATAGGGGGCTATTATGCAATATTAGTATATTTTTTGTACTTTGATTTGGGTCTTAACTGCTTCTAAAAACAGCCCAAGCACTTAAAACAGTAATAATAATAATATTACCTAGGTATTTTTATTTCTTGGCAATAACTTAATGTTTTTTGGTGTCTGGTAAATGAGATGTTTCAAAACCCTCCCAAGTGTTAAGTCATATTCCATGGGTGCTGCGCTGTTGCCTAGCAACCCTAGCGGAGCCCAGTCCCGTTACCTAGCAACCCAGGCTGATTTCCAGCACGTTTGACCAGCAGCTTCTTTGAATTTAAAGTGACAAGAGCCTGTAAAACTATGACGGCATACTAGGGCCATAGTAGAAAACGTGGAATCAATCTTTGCAAAAACTCAGAAATTTTTAGATTAATCTCACATTTCTGAGTTTGAAATATTGAAAATTTCCTAGAAATTAACTCAAATTTTGAGATTAATCTCAGAGATTTTCTAGAAAAATCAAGGGCATTTCTGAACTGAGTCTGTGAAAATTTTCTAAATTTTCAAAAGTCAAAAACTTTCAACTTTTGAAATTTATTCTAAATATTTTCCCACAAATTTTCAACATTTCAAACTCAGAAATGTCTCTAGAAAATTCCCAAAAATATTGTTTTGTCTAAAACAATATTATGCCTGAGGTTAAAATCAAAATTTACTGCTCCTTTTTTCTACAATGGCCCTAACATGCATCTCATTCTGAGGAGCTCAAAAAGGCAGAGAATCTCATTTTCTCTAATGATTTTGTGCAAAAGAAAAAGTCAACATGCTTTGTTTAGCCCATAGATGTATCTTAACCTGTTCAAGGAAGAATAATCATCCACCTTTTCATACTTTGGATATGAATAAACTGCACATTTGTCTCTTTCCTGAGACAAACATGCATTTCACTCGACATCCACCTGATATATTTACCTCGTCCATCAAACTACAACAGAACAGGAACAAGTCAGCTGTACAAACTCTGTGATTAAACTTAATTTCATGCATCTGCAGTTTGTGATCCACCTGACACCGAGGCATTAATCATAGTTAGTTTAGATGCTCAAACACCCAACAGACATATCAATCAGCTGGACACCTCTGGCCCCGATGCCGCAGTCCTGCCTGCGCCAAGCGAGCTGCCATCCGCTGATGGTGATACCGGAGGTGAAAGCGCAGGGGCAGTCCATGCCGTCGCCCGGTAGCCACCTGCTTGAAAATCCCCCCGCTGGGAGCTAATAACCGTCCCAATAAACCACGACCACCTGCCGCTCAGAAGCTGTTTGCCAAACGCTGCCACACAAACGACACCAAGCTCTCAAAGTTTCCAAAAACAGACGAGTTTCCCTTATTACAGTCAGATATTCAGCCAGAAAGACTGGATCACTAAAACTCATACTATCCATCACACTTATTTTAAATTTTTTAAATAGTGGTGGGAGTTAATTCAAGTGAAGCAATTTTTTCAATTCAAAACCTCTTTTTACTGAGCTCTGCAACGAAGAGTATATTGTAATTTGTTATTTAGGTTATTCAACCATCAGGTTGGTGCAAACTGCTTTATACACATTGAGCGTTTAAATGTTTGAGGAAACCGTGATGTAACTTCTTTAAAAATATACTTTTTTTTAAAGTGCCAAAACATAAAATCATAAATTTATTTTTGTCTGAAATAAATTAGTGAGATTTAATTTAGATAGTAGTAAGATAAATAAATCTTACTATTGTAAATATCTTAGTTCACTTGAAATAAGACAAAATTACTATATAAGTAACTTTTCAGTAATGTTTGTTTTAAGTAAATAATCTCTTAATATTCATGAAGAAAATTCTAGTTCCACTAGTAGATTATTTCACTTAGATGGCTGCACCTGTTACCTAGCAACCTCAGCCAAGCCACACCCGTTACCTAGCAACCCCAGCTAAGCCACGCCCGTTACCTAGCAACCTCAGCCAAGCCTAGCAACCCAGTTCTAGTTCCACTAGTAGATTATTTCACTTATAGGACTAAAAATGAAACTTATATATTTCAATAGTTAAGGAATGCGCTAACATAAACACGAAGGTGTCAAGACTAAAAGTTTATATTTTCTTTAGCAGATGAAAGATTTTACTTTCATCTGCTAAAGAAACTTATTTTCAGTATTTTCTTGGCTTTCTGTTCTTTTTTCACACTTCCTTTTCTTCATGTATTTTGCTTTATAACACTCGATTTATGTTTTAACTGAGAATATATTTTGCCTGCTTAAAAATAACAAATAGACAAAAAACTGTGTCTATATATAAATGGTTGACAACATAAGCAAAGAGTAACCTTTAGCTTTGTAGCAGTGATTATGGAAACAAATGTTTTATGTGCCGTAAAAAGGTTGAACACAAACACACTGAGCTTTTTGCAGACACCTCACCATAACTCTGAGCATTTAAGAGTGTCTGCATGTTTTCTCAACATTTTCTAAGAGCTTGCAAGCTGTTGTTTGTCCTCCTTAACTGTTTTATCCTTTTTGGAGCCTGTGAGGAAAAAAATATTAAACTATTATTTTCAGTAGTTACAGAAAGACTCTTTTAAAGGCAAAAACTGAATGTGAATTCCCTCAAATTAATTTTAAAATGCTTTTAGATGGGCAAGCCATTGTTTGAAATGCATCTTAGCAAAGTATGCATTGGGAGTTAATTTTTCTGTGAATAATTTACTTTACACAGAAAAATCTGAACAAGCCGATCCACAAACCCTGAGCGACAAATAGGCAGAGGTCCGCTGTATGTTGACTCAGTGTATTGGGGCCATTATGAATAGAAAAAAGGAGTAAATGTTGAGATTAAGATCAGAAATTATCTATAAAAACATAAATTTCTGAGATCCAAAAGTTGAAACTTTGCAGCAACGTATTCGTGTCACTGGAGACGGAAAAAGGGAGCAAATTTCTGCCAAAACTGTCTAGAAAAAACAAGGAAATCAGAGTTTTGAAAAGTTCAAAAAAGCCCAGATATTTCTAGATTAATCTCGGAAATGTTAGATAAAAACAATATTCTAAACTCCAAATGTTGAAAATGTGCAAGAAAAAAACTCAAATTTTCATATTAATCTCAGAAATTTAGAGGAGAAAAAAACAAGGAAATTACTGATTTTGAAAAGTTTAAAATTTGCTAGAAAAATAATCATACATTTTAAAATCAACCTTAGAAAGTTGCCAGAAAAAAAAAAAAAAATTTCAGAGGTCAAAAAATGTCCAACTTTTGGAAGTCTTTTTCTAGAAAATTTAGATTTATTTCCATATTTACTCCTTGTTTTTTTAAGACAATTTTGGTTGAAATTTGCCCCCTTTTTTAAATCTACAATGGCACTAATACATTGTCATAACAGTCAGTTTTTGGAATGAAGAGATAAATTACTCAGCAAAAAAATCAAAATCAAATATTCCACACAAACAACCAGAACGGCCATGTTGTCACTTCTCCAAGCTGATTTTTATTCAAGTTTATGCTGGAAATAATCTGGAAATCTTCTGGATGAAGACGGATGAGCAGCGTGTGACAGTGAGCAGCCATTATTCTTTAACAGCTGTATCAGCAGCAGCGACAGCAGCAAACATCTTTTAAATGTAACCATCTTTCCCTTTGTGTGTGTGCTTATAATATATACACATCTATAAGTTTCCATGTGCAATTTTTAACCCGTCTACACACCTGCTTTAGCGTCCTCTGTTTGCAATCAATCACCTGGAAATGTCACTTTCCAGGAAGTGGATTTTTTATGTCAGGCTCAGAGTCTGACAGAGAAATGTTTAATAAATCTGGTCCAACTGGGTTTTGTGTTTTCATTTGTCTAAGAGAATAATCTCCTCTGTTCAGCCAGATCCTCCTTTCTGCTGACAAAACATTCACTCTTAACGACGTCGTGTTCTGCGCTCATAGATTTCCAATGCTTTGCCTAAATGAAGTAATTCGGATAATCACCACTGGGAGCGTTTCTGCTGCTACTCGGAGAATACGAACCGACCGACGTTCACAGTGGCTGCAAACGTTCAAAGTAGATGTTGGTTTTTTTAAATGTTCAGGTTTCTAGTTCTGGAGACTAATAATACATTTTGGACAGTTTTCTATGTTTTCTGGGAGTGGATAAAGTGGGATAATTTATGTAACACGGATCAGGACAGTGAAACAGGCATTTATCGACCAAAGTTTAAAAAATAGATTCTGGTGGAAAAGACGAAGACGACGACAGGAAGTGAGCAAGTAAAAGAATCGTCTCTTTGCCCTCCAGTGTTGTTCGCATGCGCATAATATCTGCATGTAAACAATAAATTGCAGCATTTCTATAGGATTTACTGTTATTTACAACAAATGCATCAGCTGAAAAATAAAACACAGAGTATTCACATATTTTAGCATCTAGACATATTTTCTGGTTTATTACAAATATTTGAAGTGATCATGGTTTGTATGCCACCAATATTAATTATATGCATATGAAAAGGTGTGTTACAGTAGAAATTGTTCTCCATTTTTACAGTTTTATGTGAAGGACTTGACATGTGGACCTGATCCCATCTGCAGCATCGGTTCTCCTCCCCAACAAGCTTTCACTCTAAACCTTTGCCCTTCGCTCCTCAGCCTCAGGCTCCCAATCACGCCTTTCTTTTACTCACAACACTTCCACAGGTGTACTGTTTTTCTCCCCAAGCCCCAGTTTCATCTTGAGCCTAAGCACTCACCTCAAGCCACACCACAAGCCCAACAGCAGAATTTCTCACTTTTATTTTCTGCGTCTGTCGGTTCTCACTTCACATTTTTCCGTAGAAAACCTGCTGTCATCTCAGGTCAAATACAAAAGAAAAAGGACAGGGAAAAATGTGGGGTTTTTTTTCCGGATGCTGAACTAAGAAATGTTATTTTTTTATTCTCTACAAAATTGAGGCTACTGTTCTTTTTCTGTCAGCTTGTCATGGTTTAAATAACGCTCTGATTTTGGTGAATTTGCATTTCTTATTACATCCAACCTAAAACTTCCAACAAAATCATCACATTGTCCCAATTTATAAAGTAAAACCGAAGTTTATTCAGATTTGTGTAAAAGACAGAGCAACCAAATGCGGTTAGAGGTTGAGTTTTTAGCAGCAGAGTCCACCTGTCTAGAATTTAAACTAAGAGTTGATGTAACCCTGAGGGGAAGAAAACACACTGTAAAAAACAAACAACACTTATTTTCAACTGAAAGCAAAGAGGTTTCAGTTAGTATGTTTTCATACCTGATAGTTTGGTAGATTTGGTTCGATTGGGGACCAAAATTGCAACATTTGTTCCATTTTCAGCTGCACTGTCAAATAAAGCAAATCCTCTGAAAAACCTGTTCCCCTCCTGGCCTGTGGGGGCGCTGCAACAAGAACTAATGAAGGAAACAACACAAAACCCTCTGAAAAAGACTGAGCGCAACTTCCTTCTTCACAAAACGTCTGATTTTAGCGGGTTCAAGATATTTTTTGTCATTGGTAATAAACTATGAGCCATTTCTCCTGCTAGCGCTAGAAATGGCTCTAACCAAACGTTTGGTTTTAAATCTGAGAAGTCAAAAAAATAAACAAAAACAGATGTTACCAAAATTGAATGCCTAAAAGTTCAAATTTATCAAAGTGTATAATAAGCAGGAAATATTTATTTACCAGCTATGGGCTTTATAGTAAACTAAAAGAGAGCGGTGTGTAAATAAAACAGGTTATTTTGCTATTTAATAAATCTGCTCAGATCAAAAGGTTAGAATTTTTTATAAATAGATTTTACTTTGTGGTTGTAATATGACAAAGGTAATAAATATTTAAAAGTATTTTTGGTGAAAAAAAGCATTTAATAATTAGAAAATAAATTCATGGAAGCATGACTAATTGAAAAAACAAAACAAAACAACTCGATTTCAAATAAATAGTTTTGGTGATGGGATGAGATGGTTTTTATTTCACTGAAACAATTTTTTGCGTCACATGATCAACAACCAGATGTTGCTACTGACAGAAACGACAAAGAAGACAATGTCAGGAAGTGGTTGGAGGATCTGATAATGACTTTATTCACGTGTGATTTTAGTTTCGTATTTAATAGAAACACCACAATTGCTAAATTGTGTTTTTTGGCATCAGCTGAATATCGACAGTTTTGCGCACATCTGTAATGGAAACGCAGCCACTGTATGTGACAAACCTCAGCCGATGCATTGATATGCTGATTGCTTTAAAGTCTCTGGTGATTCAAATTATTCTACTCCAGACCTTCAGCGATTAGATAAGATGAGGGAATCTGCATAATTAAGCTTGAATAAGAGCTTTGAAGCAGAACTCCTCCTGTGTCCTTTTCCCACTGAGATCTATGAGAGGAGAGGTGCTGCAGACGAGATGCCAGGCGAGGAGAGACGAGTCCAGGTCAAAAAAAAATGTTTTAGGAATAGAATAACAATCATTAAAACTGTAGCTCCAGTCAGGAGGCTGCAGGAAAAAATGTGTTTATTTTAATCTATACAAACCAATTAATCGATTACTGAAACATATAGACGGGTGAAGTTAAACCTAAAGTAACTTCTTACATTTTCTGCAGTTGTGGCTAAACTAAATTGTATAGCGACGTACCAGGGCCATTGCAGATTGAAGAAAAAAAATTTCTGTGAAACATTTTTCATAAAATTTCCAGAAAACAAACTTGAAAATTTTTGACTTTGAAAAATCAAAAATTTTATAAAAAAAAACAACAACAACAAACATTTTGGGATTAATCTAACAAAAAACATAAATCAAAAAAGTTGGAAAAGTTTGGAATTTTTTTTTTGCTTTCAGAAATTTTCTGAGTTTCAAATTTCAAAAATGTCTGACTTTTAAAATTAAGAAAATTTTTGACTTGTCAAACTCAGAAATTTCCAAGTTTTTTATAGAATATTTCTGAGACTGATGTAAAATTTCAGTTTTTTCAAGCAAAATTTCAACTTTCCAAGCTCAGAAATTTCCCTGTTTTTTCTCAAATCTTTTGGCAGAAATCTGCAGCTCCTGTGTTTTTTTTCTCTATCGACGTACTACCCCATCAGAAAATAGCAACGGCATCTTGATATTTTATGTGTCTTTATTTTTGTGCTTCGTCTTTCAATTATTCCTCATATTTATGTTTTTCAGGTTAATGTCAGTTTCAGGCTTTTCCTTTATTGTTTTGCCTCCATTCGGGTTAATTAGTCTCAGTTCCTGTTAGCCTGACGGTTTCTGCTGTTTTTGATATAAACTTTGCCATCAGCTGGTTTTAAATGATGTTTTGATTGTAAGAATTGTTTTCTTCTTGCGACCTGAATGTCAGAAAAGATGTTAAGTCTCTCTGTTATTTCATTGCCTCGCTGTTATTGCCAACAGCTTTGGGAAATATTCTCAGATAATCATTTTCACTGTTGGCTTTTAATTTAATGCCATGAAAACATGTGTGTGTCTCCTCAAAGATCTACCTTGTCGAAGTGTTTGTTTTTTAACTTTGTGCCGTTCAGAAATGCACAAAATCTCAACTCTAACGTGCTTATTCATGCCAAAATATGTATGATTGTCTGGTACAGTTAAAACGCTGAATATAACCTGGTACTGTTTGTTTCCTGGTCAGAATATTTTAGTGCTCTCTGAGTCCTTGGTGTTTGTTTCCAGCTGGTTCTCATCATTTTGCCCTGGAAAACTCCCTCACTGAAAAATGTTAACAAACATGTTTTTGTAAAAATAACAGAATCTGCTTTTCCTAATGCTGCCTCAAGGATGCAAACCAAAACGAAACAAAAAACCAAACCTGATGTTTTTTTGTCAGAATGAAGGCCAGACAGACGGACGACGATCGACTCAAGTTGTTGAACCCAGAAGCCGAACCGAATCAACAAACCATTTCCATCTACTTGTTTAAAGGGAACATTATACAAAACTCACTTTTGTACATTTTTACCCTTCATTTTGGTTTCCACTGCTTCTAAAAACAGCCCAAAATTTTATGTCTTTTGGTGTTTGGAAAAAGAGCTGTTTCAAAATCCTTCTAGAATATCAATAAACTTTAAATTTAAATTAACATTTCACACTGAAACTGGAAGACATTTGAAATACACAAAATAAATAAAACAACAAATAAATCAATTATAAAGTCACTACGAACAAAATTGTCCTTCAATAAAAGGTTTAGTTGAAACTAAAGAACCAGACTGAAAACTTTAATCATCTAATTTTTGGTAGAAACAACGAAAAACAATAAATTATGCAAGTGGAAATTAATGAGTCAGTTTTAATTTATCATGTGATTAATTGATTTATTATTTATTGCGATGGATTTGATGCTACTTTTACATTATGTAAGAGACAAAGATTTAAATTTCCTCCTAAAGCGGCGTTTCTGTTTGAACTTTGTGTTTTATCACAAGCTGCAGAACGACAGCCTGGCGCCTCTCACACATGCAGTGCATGTTGCTACAGCCAATCCAGCTCCTATTATTTGTCAAAACAAGTTGAGATTGAAGAGGTGAGTCTGAGGTCCTGGTGACACTCTGAGAGATGAGCTGAGGTGGTGAGCGGTCTGAGGGCTGAACGCCATCTGCATGCACAATATCAATAAAACATGAGCGCTCTGCAGATTTGTGTCCACCAAATCACTTTTATTTATGGAGCTTCTTCTGCATAATGCATCTGAAGATATAATCAGTGGAGCTGTGATCAATGTCTGGACTCCTGCTGGATGAGGGACTTGGCAGAACAGACCAAATAGATCATTTTTTTGTAGACGGTGTGTTGGTGTTGCCATTTATCTGTGACACTAAAGAGGCAGAGTTCATAATGAAAATGCTGGAGTGAAAATTTACACTTAAACTCAGAAAACCGACAACAAATATGAGATTCTCACAAAGAGACAGAGGAAAAAAGGCAAAATATTCTCACTGCAAAAACACAAACTCTGTTTTGGTCTAGCTTCTAGTGCAAATATCTCAGTACAATTGAAATAAAAAAGATTAACTGAAAAATTTTAAGTAAATAATTCCTTGATGAAAATATTGTTAAACTGGCAGATTATTTAACTCTGATACTAAATACAAAGTATCGGGGTAAGTAACGGGGTACACCTAATAAACCATTTCTTTTATTGGTTTTATGCAGTTTCTCTGTAAGCTGCATCAAGTTTTCATCGAAACTCTTGAAGCTGGAGGTGAAAGATGATTTCTATCTGTTTTCATGCAGGATGTTAATGAAACACGAGCTGTTTTGAAGCTATGCATGCACCTGATCGCTGATATGCAGCTTAGTATGCAGCTGAAGATGTAATCAGAAAGCTGATTAGCTTTTCTGTTAACAAGAAAATGATGGAATTTCACATGCCTTGAATAAACAGGTTAGGAGAGAATGTATGCTGCAAGGCAGGAGGAGTTTTGCATGATAATTATTGGAAGACAATCAATCTTAGCAGGTTTGAGGCAAAGCTACAACATTTTAGACCAGTCAGTAAAAAAGGCATCTTTTAGATAAGAACAGTTTTAAGATGTTAATATAAACACACTGATTTTGAGTTATTACAATGGATTTAAAATAAAGTTTTATTCAGCTATTATTTTTCCTTGAACAGGTTAGGATAAATCTCTGAGCTAAACAAAACATGTTTGTTAAATTTTTTTTAAACACAATCATTCTTAGACAGATTTTAGACTGTTTTAGGGCGTCTCGTCACTTTAAATCTGAATAAGGTGCTTCTGGCCACGAACTCAAACTCAACATTTACTCTTGTGCATGAAAATGGTTACAAACCGATGTGCAATTATACAACCGTACATCTTTAAAAAGCAGAAGTAGAGCCTCCTGCACAACCAAGAAGGCAGCAGCAAGTGGTTTCTGGATGGAAAGTCAACAACAAAACACTTATACAGCACATGCAGCAATAAACCAGATCACCAAATGTGCAGGAACTCAGCTTAGGTTGCTAGGTAACAGGCTGGGCTTCACTGTGGTTGCTAGGTAACGGGCTGGGCTTCACTAGGGTTGCTAGGTAACAGCTGATTTGCAGCATTACACTACAGAAAATATTGAAACGGCTCATTTTCCCGACACCAGAAAAACATTAACTTATAGCCAAAACATAGCTGGGTGTTTTTAAAGCATTATAAACAAAATTGAAGTATAAAAATATTCAAAATGTGAGTTTTTCATAATAGGTTCCCTTTAACTACACTAAAAAATTACTTGGTAAAAGCCAGTGATAAATTACAGATTGTAAAACTAATACAACTTACACTTTTCTACATTCTTTCGTGTTGCAATAATTCAGTGTGATAACCCAATCCAATTAATACAGAAATATGAAGGAAGGAAAATAATTGGTTTTAATAAAAACAAAAAAACTTGTAGAACAAAAACAATAAACACAAGAAAAAGCCTCTGCTTCTCCAGTTAAGCTGGGTTGTAAACAAACCGACTGTTTTGTGAACACGGAGCAGAAAGAGCCAAAGTTCTCCTCCAGACTAATTTTCCATAACAATTATGATGGATAGAATCTGACAACAGAGGTCTTGGATGTCGTTTGTAATCAGGCAGCGGCATCACTGCTGCCCGCAGTGCTGCAGTCTCATCAGATCACTAATCAGGATTCGGTTCCTCATAATTATCCTGCCCACCTTCAGCAGCAACGCCTCTTCTTTTATCACTTATGGCTGCTTTTTCATTTGCATGAATAGGCATTAATCAGCTCCATTCACACAGGATGGGGAACATTTAGCACATTTATTCAGCACACTTGACACCAACCTTAAGTAGGCATTAATTTAATTATCATTCCAGTGAGCTGCGCTATGCATTTACTCAAATATTACATTATGCAGGACGTGAACAACTGATGCTGAGGTATGATTTGAACCACATCAACATGCTGTCAGATTGATGTGGAATAGTTAAAATATAATGGCCGGTAAAACTTTGATCAGGAAATATGATTGTTTTGAGTGAAATTGAACCAAAACAGAACAAAATAAATTGGAAAAACAGATTTTCAATATTTTCTCTGTTTATCTCAAAGTTTCCCCTCCGATGAGTATAATTTAATTATTTCATTTATTCCGCATGTGTGAAAACAAAAACACTTTTAATGAGACATAAAAATTTTAGCTGAACAAGTTTATGTCAGAATTTCCCACAAAATTATTCATTTCTTTCAAAAAAATAAGTCAAACTCAGGGTTACAAACTAATAAAAAAGGACAAATATTTCAATAACAACTAGTTTTTCAGACATTTTACCTTTTTGAAAATGAATCTGGAAACAACAAATTTTGATCAAATGTGTGACGGTTGTAGCTTTATATACAACAACAAACATTTTAGAAATATAACAATAACGGATTAATAGAATAAATTAGGAAATATTTATAGCTAGAATAACAAATTGTTTAAAAAAATCACTAGTCTTGTTCCTGTAAAAAATTCCCCTCAGGTTGTTTTGCTCTGTTTCCCCCCACAGAGCCGACGGTGAGGAGCTGAATTACTCCCTCTGAGAACAGAAAATACCAGGAGACCCTCTGATCACAGCTCTCTGCTGCATCTGATGAGGTCTGGAGGGAGAGCTGCTGCATGCTAATGGCAGGAGACGCAAGAAACAGAGAGAGAAAATGCAGGAAGAGAGGGCGCTAAATCTGAGCTGCGTTTCAACAGGACAATCTTTCAGGAGCCCTTAGAGTCCAACCTGAACTCAAGAGTTCAGATGGCAGGAAGAGGAAGTGTAGCTCCTGGCAGATGTCATGACCTATTTCATACCGATTAACTTTTACACAACTTCTTACAGGACTCAAGGGATGTGAAGTAAAGCTGTCAGTTCAAGGGGACCGATTATGCAAAATTTACATTTTGGACACCTTTGTACTTCCATTTTCCTCTACAAACAGTTCAAGTGCTTAAGAAAAACAAAAACACCCAGCCGTCTTTTGGCTACAGGTAATTTTTTTTTTTTTTGGCGTCTGGAAAATGAGCAGCTACAAAAACCTCCGGAATTATCCGTTACCTAGCAACCCCAGCAGAACTCTGCAGTCACCTAGCAACCCCAACAGAACTCTGCAGTCACCTAGCAACCCCAACAAAACTCTGCCTGTCACCTAGCAACCCCAACAAAACTCTGCCCATCACCTAGCAACCCAAGCTGAGCTCCTAAAATTTTTTCTAAAATAAATTTGGACATTATTTGTGTTTAAGTACTGACTGCACTGTCAAAATGTCAACATTTCCAGACATTTTATCTGCATCTCAAACCACGACTAGTTCAACATGTTGGCCTACATAAGTTGTAATTTTCCTATTAACCCAAAAGTTGATCACTTGCAGAATAATCTTGAATTAACATCACATTTGTGTTGCTGCTGAAAGGAAAGAAGAATTTTTTCCAGGTGTCTTCAGAGACAGAAGCCTTTTTCTTTTATTTTATGTTTTTCTAATAGAAGAAAAACTGCAAAATAAGACAGCAGATTTTTAGAGTCGAAATGGTAGGTCATTTCTTTTAAAAGAGCATGGAGGATAAAAATAAAATAAAAGTGCTTTATAAGCTCATGTCATGAAAATCCCTTACTTCAATTGAGAGCTTTGCACAATATGGACTCTAAAAGTTAACTGGAGTGTCTCAAATCCTCCATTAGGCAGAGATGGATAAGGACGTCAGCAAAAACCATGAAGTGTCTACAAAGCGAAAAAGGTGAAAGAGAGTTATGTTTTATGGTCCGTGCTGCTTCAAGCTGCTTCTGAAAGCGTTGTGATGTTGGCTGATCGCTGCAGGTGGCGCATTAAAACCCAAAGCTGCAAAAGAAATTCCTCAAGTTTTTCATCACAAAGCAGAGAGAAAAGCAAAGATAAGCTTTCCAAGCAACTCAACTGTAAAGTTTTAGACTGACTTTAATTTGGTATTCATATATACAGCACATTTTGGAACAATTCTTACCTGTAACAGATGGATTTTATTTGATTCTGAGAATGTGATTTGGCTGGGTTGCTCCATGTAAACCTGGCATAATCCATTCTTTCATCTCCACATCTTTTTTGGCTCTGGCATCTCAGATTTACCAGACTCTTCTTAGAAAACTTTTTATAAATCTCCCCCAGCTCAAAAGTTTTCACTGCACACTGCAAAAACACAAATCTTACCAAGTAATTGTGGTCTAGTTTCTAGTGAAAATATCTTATCTTAAATAAGACAAACGTAAAAGTAACTTTTCAGGAAGATATAGAGGCTTGTTTTAAGTCAATAATTCCTTAATATTGATGAAAACATACTAGTTCCATTGGCAGATAAATTAGAAAAAATATCTTGTTACAAGTGAAATAATCTGAACTTTTAAGTAGCAAAATTTCATGTTTTTGTTTCCTTTTCCTTAATTATTAAAATATATATGTGTGATTTTTGGTAGTTTATTTACTGATTATTTTGGGTGGATTATTTCACTTGTAAAAATAAATTTTTCCATGTTATAAGAGAAATAATATTCCAGTGGAACTAGAACTGGGTTGCTAGGTAACGGCCTGGACTTGGCTGGGGTTGCTAGGTAACAGTGCCTGTCTGTTGTGAAATAAGTGAAACAATCCACCAGTGAAACTATAACTTTTTTCTTCAATATTAAGGAATTATTTACTTAAAACAAGCCTCTACATCTTTCTACAAAGTTACTTATTTCAAATGTAAGACAGAAATAGAAACTAGACCAAAAATATTTGGTAAGATTTTGTGTTTTTGCAATGCAATGTTTATCATTCTCTGTTGGACAGAAAACTTTCGAAATGGATCTAAATAAGCACACAAATCACTACGAACTGTACAAGTTCAAATATTCAACTCTTTAAAGTGAGTCCAATATCTCTGCCAGTCCGTATTTACAAAAAATAAATAAATAAATAAATAAAACAAAAGGGGAAGAAGGAGTAAAGCACTGTTTGGTAATTTATCCAGCTCAGTCCTTTGAGGTTATTTTGTGCTAAATGAAAAACTCCTTCTGGTTTTCACTTTGAACGCTCAGAGAGTCTGGCTGGCCGCTGAACGGGAACGCGCGGCCGTCACCGGGCTGTGCCGCTTTCACTTCCTGGTTCCGATACGTCTCCTTCCTGAGGCAGATGAACCGAGCCAAGATGGCTGCCGCGCACACCACGATAAATATGACCACTGCAATCACACCTGAGAACCGCAAAACACACAGAGGCATCAGGACAGTAACATCCTGCTAAATACATAAAATAAATATTTCAATATTTAAATCAGAAGAGAAAATGTAAATATTGTATTAAAAAAATACTGAATAAAAAAATGTAGTTCTGTAATTACGACTGTGTAAGTTAGATAAAAAAAAAGGAGATGTAAAAATTCAGAAATTTTGTGGTTAATCTCAGAAATTTTCTAGAAAAAAACAATAAAATTTTTGGGTTTGAAAAGTAAAAAATTTGATAGAAAAATTTTCAGGTCAACAAATTTGGACACCACTGATGTCGGCCTTGAGGTTTTTGTCTTGAAAACTTGTTTTAAATTGGTCTTTTAAAATATTTAAATCAAAATTTTGATTAGTTGTGACCAACAGTAATCCATATTATCTCATGAATCTCATGAATCTATTGGAACTTAATTGCTGAAATAAATTGAATTATTGGTGGTATTCTAATTTATTAAGAAGGATTTGTGGGAGTAATTGGGTTTGTGCACCAAGCTGAAGGTTACCGTACTCTCTCCATCTTGAAAATGTCTCAGCATCACACTAATGGTGGACATAATTGCAGTGGAGAAGTTTGATTTCCCCTGACAGGTTTCAGCTTTTCTGACCAACCATCAGGTTTCTAATTGACATTTTTAGGGAAGCTCATGGATGACAAAGAGCTTTCAGGTGGGAGCATCAGAAAATGTTTAATATCTACTAAAAAAAATACTAATAAATATTTAGGATGAACTGTTGTCATTGGAAATATGACTGGTTTTACCTCCAACTAGAGCTGAATCACTGCGAATGGTGTTGACTAAAGGCTGGCCAGTATCCACAGAGTGAGGCTGGTCTATAGAAAAAATAAAAACATTTAGTATTAAGAAACCAACAAAACAAAAAAAGGGAAGTATCAGCGATCAAAATACCAAGAAATAAAGATTTAGTGTGTTTTCACACTTAGTAGTCTGGTGGATTCGGTTCAATTTGAGACCAAATTTGTAACATTTGTTACATTTTCAGCTGCTGCGGTTCGATTTCACACTGCAAAGTGTTAAACAAAACCAAACTAATAAAAACCTGTTCACCTCCTCGCCTGTGGGGGCGCTGCACCAAGAACCACTGAAGAAAATGACATGAAAACCACTGAAGAAGACACTGAGCGCAACTGCTAAAAACACAAAATCTGACCAAATAACTTCTAAAAAAAGATATAGGAGCTTTTTTTTTTAACTCAATAATTCTTAATATTGATTAAAAAAAAGTTTTAGTTTCACTGGCGGATTATTTCTATGATGGATTATTAGGGCCACTATAGATAAAAAAAACCCTCCAAACTCCTATTTAAAAATGTTTTTAAATTAATTGCAGAAATTATCTAGAAAAAAACTTGGATCTTTCTGAGTTTTAAAAGGTGAAAAATTTTGACTTTTGGAAATTTTCTTTTGAAACGTAAAAAAATTCCAAGTTTTTTATACAAAATTTCTGACTTTTCTAGAAAAGATTTCTTGGCGGAAGTTTACACCTCTTTTCTATCTAGAATGGTCACAATTCTCCATCAAATTATTATTTATAAAGTGGGATAAATATGTTGCTGCAAGTGAAAAGCTGCCAGTGGAACTAACACTTTAAAAAATTATATATTAAGGAATTATTGATTTAAAATAAGCTCGGAGTTAAAATAAGCTCTGTTTTGTCTTATTTCAAATGTACCAAAATATTTGCACAGGAAACGAGACCAGAATAATTTGTTTTGGTGTTTTTGCAGTGAACAAGCCTGAAAATTACATTCACCTTGTTTAATTTTTGGATTTCGGCATCTTTTTAAGCTGATGACAGTGTTAATTTGTATTTACTCTTCTGGGATTAATTGCAGTTTCACACCTCAACAATGAACCAAACTTTGTAGAAAGATGAACTAGAGTTTGATTAATTTGGATTAATCATGGCGGGTGTGAAATCAGCCTGAATGTAAATCAGCTTTAAAACAGAAGGAGTGAAAGTAGTTCCTGCATAAAGGTATTTCCAAAAGGTGGAAGGGATTTCCCCAGAGCTGCTTGATGACTCTCATCTGTCGCTGTGCCGACGTCTTCCTACTTACTGAGATGAATGCTTAATGAGCCATAAAAAATAAAATCCTAATGGATCTCCAGAAGTGTCATTTTAAAATCACAGCAGACCAGGAAAAGCTGCGGTTGTTCTGATTTTACCTGACAGTGAATGTGTCGTTTCTGCTGCGTAGGAATCGGCCTGAGCCGGCGCGGCGCAGCTCGACGCCATGACGGCGCCGGCGACAGAAACGCGGCCGTTGGGTCGCAGCAGAGCAGCTTTTAGAGGACAGATGGCGCCGAAGCGAACGGCTGACAGACAACCGGAGAAGCCAGCGGATGCCAAGCCGGCGAGATCCGCGCTCAGGCCTTCAGACTCTGAACAAAAACAAATTACAGCGTTAAAATACAGAAACATCAGTTTGTTCTCATGAGCTAATCGCTAATAAATGGCCTCAACAATTTGCTTTTATTACCAGATGGTATAAAACAAAACAAACAAAAAAGAAAATGTGTTTTTTTAGTGCTGAATGTTGGCAACAAAAATTATGTCATAGCCAACAAAATAACAATAAAATATACAACAATAAAATAAAACGTCCAGCACCGCATTGATGGGAAAATCAGCTTTTTGCTGCAAGATTTATTAACAGTAAATGTGGACAAAAATATTAGATTCTTAGACTTTGTTAGTTTAAAACTGGTTTATGGGCAGTGCAGTAAATTTCCACCAAATAATCACCAGGAAAAACAAGATGTCTTGAGTTTAAAGGGTCAAAAACATTGCTAGAAAAAAACAGAAACTTTGAAATAAAGCTCAGACATTTTCTAGAAAAAATTCTGAAATTTCTGATTTTTCTAGAAAATTTTAAACTTTTCAAACTCAAAAATTCCCAAGTTTTTTCTAGAAAATTTGTAAAAATAATCTTAAAAATTATAGATTTTTTTTCTGGCAAATTTTCAACCTCTAAATTTCTTTTTTTTAAGGTTTTGTTGGCTCTATTGGCCTCCATTCGAAAGCAATTTGACAGGAAGGAGGGTTGGGAGAGGGGGAAGACACACGGCAAATGCCACCAGGCCGGGAATCGAACCTGCGACCACCGGCACGAGGACCAAGGCCTCAACACATGGGCTGTGCCTTTTGCCTCTAAATTTCCATGTTTTTCCCCTCAAGTTTCTGAAAATAATCTGACAACTTCAGAATTTTGACTTTTTCAGCTCAGAAATGTCCATGTTCTAAAAAATGTCAGATTGTTGGTGGAAATTTATTCTTATTTTAATCTACAATGGCTCTATCTATCTATCTATCTATCTATCTATCTATCTATCTATCTATCTATCTATCTATCTATCTATCTATCTATCTATCTATCTATCTATCTATCTATCTATCTATCTATCTATCTATCTATCTATCTATCTACATTTTAGTGGAACTAGAACTTTAGTTAAATTAATATTAATTAAATTATTCATTTAAAACAAGCTCCTTCATCTTGGTAAAGTTAGTTTTGTCTCATTTCAAATGTTCTAACATATCTGCACTAGAAATGATACCAAAATTGTTAAGATTTTGTGTTTTTGCAGTGTAAGAACATTTTAAACTGACTGGTTTCACTTAAATGACTATAAAAACAAATTATTAATCAGTTTTTTTGTGGACAAAATAATTATGTATTAGCAGAATCTGCAACTATGCACAAAGTCATGGGGGAAATTAATAATAATTTCACAATTAGCTGATGAAAAGTTACTTATTTTCAATTAAAAATGTAGACTGGTATATTAAGACAATAAAAAAGTAAAATCTAGTCGCGGAGGCCGATCCATTAATCTTTTGACTGATTTCCTGTCAAAAGTTGTGAAACTGCTTCGATTGTTAAACGGTGGAGTCATTATTCACGAGGCTAAACAGCAGAAACCAGGTTATGCTTTAATGCAGAGCAGCTCGGCCATAAATACCAAAAGGTGACAGCTTGTCTTATCTGTAATATTAATACTTTAGGAAACACAAAAGGAATAATGAAATCACAATGAACTAAGCTCGGCGCATTAATCAGATGAAGAAAACAAATTCTCATCTTTTCTGCTGCTGTGGATCTAGAGGGGAAAAAAAGACGTTTGTGGCTTTAAGTGCAGGAGAGAAAAATGTCACCAAGTTTAATTTTGTTAAAAACAATCAGATAAAAGGATATAAATATTATGTATCTGGTGACAGAATGTTAAATTTTGAATTAGAAAATCTGACTAACAGGTACTGAACATTGACTCCAGCAGCTTCTGCTGATATAAATATCAGAATAAAACATTTATTCCTGCTGAGGAACCTGATTACGCAGCACATCGCTGCCAGGAAGTTAACTTGTAACCAGAGGGGGAAAAATATTCCATACATAAATATGACACGGCAGCATAACCTGGCTGGAGCGAGCATTTTATCAGCTGCATGCTTAATCAGGTTCAGGGTTTTAAATTGCAGATGAGTGACAGGAAGTAATCCCCCACATCCAATCTGTAGGTTTTATTGCTTTTAGCAGCTCCTGCAGTGACGATTCATCAGGTTTTATGTTATAAAATCATATTTATTTCTGGTTTACTTTCAATATTTCTTGTTTAGTTGTTGCTCCAATTTGCTCTATAATAAATGGTGGATATATCCTTTAGTCCTATAGTGGAGCAGAAAGCAGAAATAAATCAAAATAAGGTAAAATTAAGTTTCTCAGAGAGTTTAGAGTCACAGATTTGATTTCTACATGGTCAAAAATGCACAGTTTGATGCCAGAATCAACGATGCTGTGGAAGTCTGCATTTATAGCAAGATGTAATAATTATATCCCTGATGTGGCGGCCATCTTGAAAATGGGCAGTCATGTTGACTTTTAAGTGGTTTTTCAAAAGAGGAACATAAGGACCATCTGAGCCAAATTTGGTGTTTGTATCTCCATTTGAAAGAATCTAGTAAAATATTATGTTATCTGCTGCATGATAACAGAAATACGGAAAACAATCACGTAAATACAGCGACGATTAAGATTACTGAAAAAAAAAAAGAATTCAAATTTAATCTTCAAATTCTAACTTTTCTTCAGAATTCATACTTTTTTTTCCTTCTGGCATTTTCCTCAGGATTCTGAGTTTCATCTCACATTTCTGATTTGTTTCCCTCAGACTTGAGACAGAGAATGTCAAAATTTTTGGTCACAAAAATGTTGACATTTTCCAGGATTATAATTTTTATGTCAAGAATCTGCCGTTTTTCCTCAAAGTTCTATCTTTTTCTCAAAATTCTGATATTTTTCTCAGAATTCTGAATTTAATCTCAAAATTCAGATTTTTTTCCCCCTTAGGAATTTCACTTTTTTTTTTTGACATCAGACTTTTTTCTCAAATTTTGACTTTTTTTTCCAGAATTATGACTCATTTCAGAATCTGACTTTTTTAATTTTTACTTTTTCTCAGAATTCTAAATTTTCTCCCCAAAATTCTGAATTTAATCTCAAAATTCAGATTATTTTTTTTCTTATCAGAATTTTGACTTTTTTTTCTGTGAATCCTGACTTTTGGTCTTAGAAGAGCGAAGTCAGAGTTCTGAGCGGTACCGTTTCCCCGTTGGCCTTCAGGTTAGTTTTTTGGACAGTTTCAGATGATTCTGTTTATCGATCAGTCACCGTGAATGGGGACCAATCAGGTGAGTCACTGTGGCAGAAATGAAGCTGAAAGTGAAACTGAACAGTTCACTTTGAGCAGAGATTTACTGATCTATTTTCTGTTGACTCCAGTCCTCTGAACACAAACGCCTTGGTCACAAACAGAAAACGACTGATAATGTTTTACTGCTTGGTACTGAACTGGATAAAAATAACTTTATTTACCTGGAACTCTCCCCAGAATGATGGATTTAACGTTAAACTCCACGTCAGACGTCACGTTGAATTCCTCTCTGGTATTCTGGTCAATCTGAAAGATTATTGATTAGAAACAAAATCTAAAAGCAATAACATTCTGTTCAGTAAAGATCATTTACTATGCATTAAGAAGGATTAAATGAGGAAAGAAATTAAAAGCAAGTTGCAAAATTTTTCATATGACTTTCTCTTATTTTTGTCTTTTTAGTTTGTCACAAGACACTTTAATGTATTTCATTAAGATTTTAATATTTCCAAACACAATTCAGTGCAAATAGGCCCATCACGATAAATTTTACTATAAATTGTTCCTGTAATTATTGCGATAAATGATAATGTTGTTTTGAGACCATTTTCATGTAACATATTGATAACGGCATAATAACGCAGGTTTCAAAGACAAACTTTAATTTTGTACAGAACTCAAAACACTGGAAGATATTTTAATTATAAACAAAAACAATAAATAAAACTGAAGTAAAAACAACCGAAACCATAAATAAAATGGATTCTGATGACTTTGTAAACAAAACTGCACTTCAAAAAATATCAGATCATTAGAATGCAAATCATTGAGCTCATTTTAATTTATCATGTGATTAATTGATTAATTGCCCCACATTGCCACTGATACCCAATCTAGAATTTTAATATGGGAGCCAATACAGATATTAATATTGGACTGGTGCAGCTCTAGTACATTCTGAAATCAATCAAAGAAATAGCTAAAATAATTAATTATTAACATCTTTATATTATTTTGTACCTCTAATTTTCTGTTTGCATTAAGTTAGGACATGATGTAAACACACACTCATCAAATAAAATGACTTAAACGCAACACTTCTTACGCATGAAGTCAACCTGTAACATTGATTAGTTTGAAATTGAATATTAATATAAAAACATTTTGAAATATTAAAGGAAATCTTTGTCATGCCTGTTGCTACCGGCAACAGCTCAGCTTGTCAACGAATCTAAAAACAGCTCTGACCTGTCAGGTATATGGGGAGGTGTGTGTGTGTGTGTGTGTGTGTGTGTGCGTTTGTTTGTAATACCTTGTGGGGACGATTTTCCTGACATATGCTACGTTGTGGGGACCAATCGCTCCTCGTGGGGACCTGAGCCTGGTCCCCACGAGGGGAAACCCTGTTTTTGGGTCAGGGGTCAGAGTTTGGGCTAAGGGATGAATTGAGTTTTGGTTAGGGTTAGGGTTAGGTATGTTATGGTTAGGGTTAGGAAAAGGGTAAAGGTAAGGTTTAGGCTGTAGAAATTAGTAGAAATGAATGGAAGTCAATGGAAAGTCCCCACAAAGATAGCAAAACAAACATGTGTGTGTGTGTGTGTGTGTGTGTGCGTGTGTGTGTGTGTGTGTGCGCGTGCGTGCGTGTGTGTGTGTGTGTACCTGCACTGCCACAGTGTCCGCCTGTCGCCTGACGGTCACAGTGTGCAGACAGCCGTCAGCTAAGTTCATGACTCGGCTGCTCAACACTTCCTCGTCTCTGTTGCTGTGCAACTTGTACCTCACTTCTAACTCACCTACAAAAAAACAAACAAAACAAATAAATCGATGGAGACTTAAAGGTAAACACACAAAATAAAAATTACAACAGACAAAAGTGTATTAAATGTACATTTTCTATCCTGAAAAAGGAACTCTAACTGCACAGGCACATCTAAAATAAGTTTAATATTTTGGAAAAAGTTCAATATTTTGGTCAAAATGTGATTAAACACAGAGTGAAAGATTTAAAGTCTATGTTTGCTGCAATTGTGAAGATTATGGCGTGGAGATTAAGAAAACCTCAAATTTAGGGTCTTGGAAAATTTGAAATCTGAGAAAAAATTAAATATGGAAACTCACAGTGTCACCAATGAAGTTAATGAACACAAAACACCTGAAAAGATTCATGAGCTCAACTTTGATGTCAAAATTTTGAATTTTTTCTCAAAATTTGGACATTTTTTTTTCAGAATTATTTTTTTTCTTCTCAGAATTCTTTAACTGAATCTCAAAATTCTGACTTTAATATCAGAATTCTGAGGTTTTTCCTCAAAATTCAGATTTTGTTCCTCAAATTTATGAAGTGAATGTCATAATTCAGACTTTAATATAAGAATACTGACCTTTTTCAGATACTTTAGATTGATTTTTACCTAAAAATTCAGACTTTAGTCTTCTCAGACAAAAGTCAAAATTGTGAGGAAAAAAAACAGATTCATTTTTTACTGGCCCTAATCTTCTGTAAAAAGCCCACCACCCTTTACATCAGTAAGCGAAGCTGCTGTGCTTCCAGATTGTAACAACTGCTGTTCTCCAGAAAAGACAGGAGCTGCATGAGAAGAATAAACCAAAGGAAAGTTTGAGTGATTGCTGCTGATGTTTGGATATTCCTCCAAACATTTCTTGAACCTTTCTGAACTGATGTGTGCGTGTTGAAATGGCTTTAGACAAGCTAACAACGTGTGACAGAGCAAATCCATAAAACAGAGAAAAGTAGCTGAATGAACAAAAGGGCCATAGGTTATAAGATCAGAAAATCTTTGTCTGACAAAAGTCCTCACCATGTTTATTGATGAGCAGGATCAAGTATTGCCTGTAAAAAGAGCTGACATAGAGCAGCGGCGCGGGGCTTCGACTGGTCCTGAAGCTCAGGGAGACGTCGTCTCCTCTCAGTGTGATATCGGAGTAGATGGATGAGTGCAGAGAGCTGCTGTTCTTGCTCTCCTCATATGGCTTCTTTACGATATATGTGATGGATGTTGTCGGCTCAAAGCTGCCTGAAACTTCTGGAAGATAAAAAAGTCAGAGGCAGTTATCTGTGGGCAAGCTGACGGGAATCCTGCTAAAATGTGGCCACAAACTCCAGTGATGGAGTTTCAACCAGGTTAGCATTAGCATTTTTTTCATCACAGCGACGACACACGGCATGCATACGAAATGTAGTGTTGACATGAAACATTTCAACTCCTGAATTCTGATGGGTTTTTCCTTCTGAAAGTAAATGGTTTAATTGCACCAACATGTTAATTTAATATACATTTTTGCTAGGATTACATGTACAGCTGTAGACTTCTTACAAATATTTCTAAATTAACCACAAAATCACAAAAACAATCAACGTGAAAAGATGTTCAATATAGTTTAATTTTAAGAAGTACACTGCAAAAACACAAAGTCTTACCAAGTAATTCTGGTCTAATTTCTAGTGCAAATATCTTAGTACACTTGAGATAAGGCAAAACTAACTTACAAGTAGTAAGCAAGAAATAGGAGCTTATTTTAGGTCAAAGATCCTTTAATAATGAAAGTTCTAGTTACACTGGCAAATTATTTCACTCATAAAATATTTCCCATGTTTCCCATGAAACAATCTGCCAGTTACAAACATTCACCCCCCAGCAAAACTCAGCCTGTTACCTAGCAACCCCAGTGGAGTTCCGCCCGTTACCTAGCAACCAGTGCCAGCACAGTTAGTCAGCTGGTTTTATTGCTGTAAAATGGCTGCTAGGAAAGACATTTGCTTCAAAGTCAACAGCTTTATGTAACATTCTGGGCTTAATCAACTTTTAACCAGCTAGAATTGCACAAATAACATGTTCTGTTAAGACCCGCTTGTCAAATTAAAAGTATCTTATAATTATATTCATTATATCAAGATTTATGAATTATTTTTATTAGTCGTAATATTTCAATCTTAAATGTTGTGTTTTTATTAGCTGTGAGAAAAAAAATCATTATTAGCAGAAATAAAGGCTTGAAAATCATCTTTGTGTAATTAATCTATGGTAGGGATGTCCAAAGTGTGGCCTGGGGGCCATTTACAGCCGTTCGAGTGGTTCTGTCCGGCCCTTGTCCACAATTTAAGAAAAGCACAGACATATTTCACCAGACTCTTCATGGTGATACATTTAAAGCAAATTAAGGGAAAAAGAATAATGTGGACAAATTAAAATAGTGTTCAAATAGAAAACTTTAGGAACAAAACATTCAAGTTTTATTAACCACATTTTTTGCTCTCATTTTCATTTAACAGAATGTAGCAGCAGAAACACACATTTCAGACTCTTTCCATCAGGTTAGTAGAAATTATTAAAACATAGTGAATTTAGTTTGTTTTTACAATAGAATTTTTTTCCATAGCAAAGTAGATATTTGGTGACCCACAACTTATTTTAGCTCAACAGTTGTGGCCTCTGTTGGAAAAGGTTTGGTCTCCTCTGATCTGTATGAAACACTAACTACATTGAGCTAATGTAATAAATAAGCTTTTCAAAAACATTCCTATTATTGAGTAATTTCTGACTTGGACAGCTATAGCAACTGGAACGGGAGCCTGGAGATGCCATTGATTTGAACTGGAACTTCAGAAAAACATGAACTGAATTATTGGGAATGTAACATTTCCAAACATAATACAGTAAACTCATAATGCCAATGTCCCATGCTACTTTAACCACACAGCAGGCATGCTACTGAATTTATGGGACGTAGAAATCCTTTAAAGGTCATACACCAATAAGAAACACAGTCAGTAAACACCAGCTGTCTGTGGTTTCTGTTGCAATTGTAACAGCATGTTTAGATTAAATCTTGCAGCAACAATATTTCTCGCTCTCTGTACTACATTTTAAGATTAAAAATAAAGTTATCATTAATAAAATTTGTTAATACGTTAATAGAAACATGTGAAGTACCTGAGCTCATCATCTGATGTATAAAAACTTTGAAAGAAGTAAAACAAAACCCAGCTGAATGTTGTGTGTGCCAGACGTCACTTTCCAGTGGAATAAAGTGGCTGTCAAATTCCTCTGAGAAGCTGGCTTATGTCGCTGCCTGTCACCACTATATGAAACCGGCAAACAACAAATATTATTTTGGAGGGCCTCTGGATAACATGTGCGGACTGAGCTGTCAAGATAAAATGCAATAAAATGCAGTAACATAGGCTGCTGTTCAAACACAGACTCATATCCGGCTATATGAGAGGAGCGAAGTGGCTTCTGAAAATCAAAACAAGCCGGCGTAATAACAAAAGATGAAGACAACAGGAGGAGGAAACTTCTCAGGTGTGAAGTTTATCTTATGGAAGGTGACAAAGTAAAGAAAAACACGCAGGGAATCTTCTTGAGTTTTATACAAAACATGTTTGCGCAAAATCATCCTTAGATAATGAGATTCTTAGTTTGTTTGAGCTTCTTTCAGTAATGAGAAATAAGCTGCTGCTGTTGGCCACGGCCCCAACTCAACATTTACACTCGCAAGTGAAAATGGATGTGCAATGGTACATTCATACAACTTTGAAAAGCAGAAATGGAGCCTCCTGCACAACCAACAAGAATGCAGCAAGTTGTTCCTGGATGGTAATTCAACAAGAAAACACTTGTCTTTTCCAGCAGCCATTGTAGAGCACATGCAGCGGTAAAACCAGCTGACCTAACATTCTGGAGCACAGCTTTGGTTGCTTGGTAACGGGCGGAACTCTGCCGGGATTGCTCGGTAACGGGGTTGCTCGGTTACAGGGTTGCTCGGTAACGGGGTTGCTCGGTAACGGGGTTGCTCGGTTACAGGGTTGCTCGGTAACAGTGCAGTGCAACTCAACAATTGGGAGGGTTTTGAAGCGACTTGTTTTTCAGACACCAAAAAACAAACTCATTGCTAAAAAAAATGGCTTGAGTTTTTTTTTTTAAGTGCTTCAGATGTTTTTAGAAGCAGTTGAGATGCAAATGGAAGTAGAAAAAAAAGTAAAATATGAATCGTTTTGGAGTCTTATTTTCATAGGAATCTTAATAACTGTGTTTTATTGAAGTTTCTACTGTAACTCTGAGACAATCAAAGGTTCCCAATCTGCATAATCAGTTTTTCTTCCCCCTTGTGATAATTTGTGCCAGCAGGAAATGTGCTGCCCTACTTTAAATCTTACAAACCTATATTGAACTACATGCTGAAATTATAAATGATCTCATATATCCAAGAGAATTAAATTGTCAAAGCAGCTGTAGGGATTAGAAACTTCAACAACCCAATTTGAACTCTCAGTGGAGATTTTCTTTTAATTTCTTGACAATATTAGACCATGTTTCCCCCAGGCTTTCTTTCTTTTGCTGCAGCTTGTGATCTGTCAATTAATATCCTGCCAATCTTCATGTAGGAATATCTAGTGGATATAAATCTACAAAAGTGTGAAAAACCCAATTCTCACTGTAGAAAGTTTTTAAAACCTTCAGGGTTTTTTCTTATGAATTTCCTGGTAGAGTTGTCAGTGTGTCTGCACCTTCGTGACAGAAGACTCCGGTGTAGGCAGAGCGGCTGCAGTCACAGGAGAACCCGCTGGCCCTTTCCACACAGCGACCCTGGTTCTGGCAGAGCGCTGCGTAGCTGCTGCAGTGCCCGGGGCAGCCGGGTCGGACGCCAGGTGTGATGCTTGCCCTCTCCTCCAGGTCCAGTGTGACGCCGTTCAGCTGCAGAGAGCGGATGCAGCCCAGAAAGCCTTTCTGCCGTGACGCGGTGCCTCCTGCAAAGAAAAACCAAGAACACCACTGTAGCTACACCAGCTCTTTTTTTCTCATTCCTTGTTAAATTTGAATGAAGGAGGCAAAAACCTGGTTTGTACTCTCACTCAGTCTATTGTAAACTTGCTTCCTTGAATAGGTTATTGTAGG
Source organism: Poecilia mexicana (assembly GCF_051168715.1). NCBI lineage: Eukaryota > Metazoa > Chordata > Actinopteri > Cyprinodontiformes > Poeciliidae > Poecilia > Poecilia mexicana. The sequence continues at coordinate 375,521 of NW_028263373.1, read as the reverse complement.
TCAATGAGCTACAAAACATGGTGATTACACTTTTGGCACACACAAAAAAAATGCAGATTTTAGTGTGCATGTTTGCCAAATGAGATTATAGTTATAAAATGTTATTCTAATTAGTAGAGTTGTACTCTTCTAATTCTTCTTTCTTTATTAATTGCCAGTTAGTTTGTCGTTTGATTGGTTTTCTTAAGTGTCACAAAGATGTAGTGACACTTTATTTATGTAATAAATTACCGAACTGGATTTTCACCAAGTCATAATTTGTTAAATCATACTTCATCACCTGAACCTGCAGGTGAAAATTAGCTTCTTTTTTTTTTTTTTTTGGTATAACCTGGTGCCATGCACCTCTTGGTTAAAAGTAAATGTATATTGCTTCTGTGAAATAAATATAAATTATAAGGCAGAAAGTTGTTCCTGTGTGGTAAGTATGACAAAACAATTGTCTTTTCCAGCAGCCATTGTACAGTGAATGCGGTGATAAAACCAGCTGACCAAACGTGCTGGAACTGAGTTTGGGTTGCTAGGTAACGGTGGAATATCAGGGGTTGCTACGTAACAGGCTGGGCTTCACAGGGTGTTACATTATGGAGGTTTTTAAAACAGCTAATTTTCCAGACACCAAAAATCATTAACTTTTTTTTCCCCAAAAACCAGTTGGGTTTGTTTTTAGAAACAGTTAAGACCCAAATAAAAGTACAGAAATCTACAAAATGGGAATTTTTGTATAATAAGCCCCCTTAGTTCTCCTCCTTTCATCCCAATATGTTTACAAATCACTGCCTTTTTCTGTGGTACGATATGTCACACAGTAGTAAAGCAACAACATACGCTGGGTAGCATTATTTTTTGGCTTTTTATTGATTAACTACTTGGCTGATGGGCCATTTGCTGTGTGATAATAAGTCTATACTCTGACAAGTGAAAGGAAACCTGACTCTCCTTCCACATGATAATTAACATTCAACGAATCAACCAAACGCAGAGACTTGGCAAAACAACATTTTTCCTCCAGGTCCAACCTGCCCACCCTAATCTGTGCATCACAGACTGGAGTCGTCTTCCGGTTTGAATTTGAAAAACCTCGATATGCTCAGTTCAAACTTTCCGGCACCATTACTTTAAAAAATAAATTTTGGCAGATCTAAATCTAGTCCACCTACTTCAGGTTTTGCTGTAAAGATTAGGAAGGAATAACAGTGTGAGTTGGAGAAAAGTCGTTTCCTAAGGGATGCAAATAAATGACGACTAAATGAGGGAAAAGGACTGGAGCTGCCTGCAAGACAGAAATCCTGTGAGTCAGACCCAAAATCCTGCATGACAGCAACAATTTCAGCCATTTAAGCTGTTTTACTTTCCTACCACACTTTGTTAGAGCATAAACCTGTTGAGGCCTGTTCTCACTTCAACAGATAGAGAAGCAGGGGGACAATTTACCATCGACAAGCATATGGGCACTAAACTTCAGACAAAAACAACTTTTCAAGCAAAATAGCTGGAAATTAAGAAGAAAAACACAACGCTGCCAAACCAGGCTGGCAGTCATTTCATATTTCACTTAAAGTTTGAGCTTTCTCCTGTTTACCTGGAAAATCTGTGACTTTGAAACTCAGAAATTTTAATGTTTTTTTCCCCAAAATTTCTGAAAATTATTGAAAAATGTCTTATTTTCTCTCTTTTTCTCAGAATTGTGACATTTTACTCAAAATTTTGATATCAGAATTCTGGCTTATCAAAATTTTGATTTTTTTCTCAGAATTCCAAATTCTCTCAGAATTCAGATCAGAATTTGATCCCCGAAGATTAAAGCCAGAATTCTGAGATTAAATTCCAAATTCTTTTTTGTTGGTGTCCCTAATCGTGTCCCGTATAAATGCTGCTGTTTGCGGTCGAACGTTCACGCCTTGAAGGAAACCGTTTGGTCTCTTAGGGTTGTATAATTTCCGCTGGCTGCAGAATCTCATGTCAGTGTTTCTCTGCTTTAGTGAGATTCCACCCGACATCGCTGCGTTGCTTCCTCCAAAAGCTGTTTTAGGACAGACGATTTTTGGGTTTTTCACTCAACTATACTGCTAAACTCAAAAATGTATTTTCTTTTCAACTGGGACACAATTTAAAGGAAAATAAACATGATGCTATCTAGTGAAAAAAAAATTATAGAAAGAAGCTTGGTTAAGTGTAAGTGTCACCATTTTACCCAAAGGGACAGTGCAGCTTACCCAACAAGCACCCACTGTAATCTTTACACCAGTGCAGTAAGCCATTTATCGAAGCATGAACACTTTTGCTGTTTTGTGAGTTTTCTTTTCACACACGGATAAAACAACAATTCTACAGGAATAGAACTGGGATTCCTCAAATCCACCTTGAATAAGATCTTTGTTGACAGCACAACTGACGGCTCAGAAAGCTGTGGATCTCATAATCCCCACATTCCCACTTCCATTCAAACGTCCCATCAACGTCCCGGCGATCAGACCAGTGGATTCTGATCAGAGTCTCTTCTTCATGGCTGCTGTGAGAGGATTATGAGATTAACCCCGTCAGCCAGTCAGTTCTGCATCTTTCCAGCTTCATCATTATTCAGCGTTGCTTTTATTTCATTCAACATTCATGTGTGTAAATGTTCATAATATTTGCAGAGATAAATCCCTAAAACCAAGGATGGATTTCTTTCTTCTGTTAAATTATTGAGGAAAACCTCAACAGTCAGTTTCCTAAAAGCACTTTGTTGATGATTCAAGGGAAAATTAATCATCATCGTTTATTAAAATTAAGGTCCAAAACAAAACCTGTGGCATACTTGTAAAGCAGGGGTCCCCAAACCTTTTCCTGTGAGGGCCACATAACTTTCCCCTTCTCTGCTGGGGGCCCGGAGTCAGTTTGTAACAAAAAAAGTGTGATGATTGCAGGAGCCTAAATGTAAAAAATTGTTTTCCAGAAAGCACAATCAAATGACCCTGTCTGGGTTCTTCACAGAACAAAAGTCAGGAAATAAATAATAACACTATTAATGAAATAAATAATAACCAAATAACCCTCTCTGGGTTCTTCACAGAAAAAATCCAGGAAATAATGCTATTTATGAAATAAATACCGTATTTTCCGGACTATAAACCGCATCGGCAAAGTTTAAAAAACCCCCCCAAAAACCAGTAAACATATACATATAAGCCGCACCGGGCTAGAAGCCGCAGATATCTCTGCCGCTCCAGGTTTTCCACAACGATGCAGCAGCAGCAGAGGGGGGCAGACACCCAAAATTTGAGTCAAAACAGGTCAATTGAATATCACATTTATTACAGTTGAAAAATAAAAAGTTGCCAAGTTTAGATTTAACTGAACTGATTACGGTAGTTTCCAAACAGTAACTGTAACAGTTCGTGTCTGCTACTAGCATGAGCTAAATGAAAATGGGCGCCTTCTTCTTCTTCTTTAGAGTTCAACAGCAGCTTGCATCCATTATTGTTGCACTACTGCCATCTACTGGATCCTAATATCTACACCTCAAATTCTCATAATGATCCCAGTATTATTTAAAAAAAAAAAAAAAAGTCTTCTTTTTCCCCTCAACGCTATTTAACTGATCAACAACATTCTCAAATTTCAATTCCCTATAAAACCTAATTCCGTTTAATGGGCTCTTTCTTCTTTTATTTCCAATTTTGACTTCCAATGACTCACTTCCTGCTAAAGAGCCCCCTGGTGGTTGAAGAAAAATCCACATAAAAGCCGCATGGTTCAAAATTTAGGAAAAAAGTAGCGGCTTATAATCCCGAAAATACGGTATATGAAAAAAAAAAAATCTAAATGCTCTCAGGTATTGTTCAGGGGGCCGCACCAAATGTGGAGGCGGGCCGGATTCGGCCCGCGGGCCATAGTTTGGGGACCACTGTTGTAAAGAGTACAAAAACGTGCAAAATTCACTTTTTCCACATTTTTGTGCTTCCATTAGGGTCTTTACTGCTTCTAAAACAGACGAAACACTTAAAAAACACCCAACTTTTTCTTGGCAATAAGTTAATGTTTTATGGTATCTAGAAAATAACCTGTTTCAAAAATATTTGAAATGTAACATTACAACTCAGCAGGGAATCAACCGTTACCTAGCAACCCCAGCCAAGCCCAGCCTGTCGCCTAGCAACCCAAGCAGAGGTCCAGCACATTTGATCAGCTGGTTTTACTGCTGTATGCACTGCACAATGGCTGCTGGAAAAGAGAAGTGTTTTGTTTTTTGATTTTCCATCCAGAAACCACTTGCTTCTGCTTTTCACAAATGTAAGGTTGTATAATTGCAGCAATTTTCACGTGTGAGTGTAAACATCGAGTTTGGTGGGTGTAGCCAGCAGCAGCTTATTTGGATTTCAAATGACCAGATGCCCTAACACAAAAGTCAGTAGGCTGAGCAGACTAAAATATCATTATCTAAGAATAATTTTGTGCAAAACAAATATAATAAAAATATTTTGTATTCCCCATAGACCTATTTTAACCTGTTCAAGGGGACATAATAGATCACCATCAAATAACAAAACAGTCTTTTCAGACGCTCAAAGTTTGCTGAAACTAGCAAAGCTACTTAATCTCAAAATCAGCATTTCATGTATAATGTGATCTGCTCAGATCTGATGAAAAACTGCTTAGTTCAAACTTCTGTTCACCTTGTTAAAGAGCAACGTCCTGCTGAAAGCTCGTTCCCACCTAAAGTGAGCATCACAGTTCGTTCTGTTGTCAAGTCATATGGGAAAACTCCCACCTTTGCTTCTCACCTATAAATAGCTGGCTGTTGAGCTGCAGATGAATAAATCCATCAGTCGGAGCTTCTTGTAGGGCAGCAGGCAGGCCGTCGACGCGCAGCGACGCCTCCTTCACGTTTCGCTCCGCTCTCACGCTGTGCCACCGGTCGTCATTTAGCGGGAGGTCGGAGTGCACTTTGACCTCCAGAGGTCCGTTCCCCACATCAAAAGAGAAGACGACCTCTGTGGAAGCTGACGAAGATGAAACATAAAACCATAAAATAAACATAAAATAAACACTTATATTTATCATGCCTTTCATGAGTAAGAAAGATTAGCTGTATATTTTTTCTTTGATTTTAATGAAGTAAACAGACACAAAAATCAGTAAAATCCTTTTTATAAAAATAAAGACACTGTTTGTGGATGTTGGCTAATTTAATCTGTGTGAAATAATTTCTCTCACAGTTTGATGCTGAGAAAAACAAGTAAATGTTCAAACAGCTCAGTGAATAAAATGTAATAATTTATTCTAAACAAATTGCTTCACAATAATTGAAAATAGTTTTTGTTCTTGGACTCAGAGCTGTAAAATGAGAGCGTGATGTGAGTGAAGTGGAAATATTTTGGATGTGTCCATCATACAAACATACAACAGAGAAAATAATGTAAAATAAAATTAAATTATGAGAAAAAAGTAATACAATTACAACAATAAAGTCATAATATGAGAATAGTCATAATAATTAAAGAATAAAGTCAGTCTTACGAGAATAAAATCATAATATTAAGAGAATAAAATTGAATAAACAGAATAAAGCCAAAATAATGATAATACAGTTAAACTATTATAAGTAATATTTATGAGAAAAATGTTGACATAATAATAAAAGTGTAGAATTATGAGGATAAAGCCAGAATATTATGACTCATATTATTTCAACTTTATTTTTGTACAACCTTATTCTCTGAATTTTATGACTTTATTCTTGTAATGTTGTAATGTTATAATTTATTCTTGTAATAATCAAGTTTTATTAAGCAGCACATTTTGCTTTTTAAACATTTATTACCATATTTCTTTGCTCTAGTCATTTTTAAGGATGGTTTTCTCTCATCTGACACCGTTTTTAACAAACGTTTTGGCTGGTCGTGTTCCTCCATCATTAAATGCCGAACTGACCGTCTGCTGACGGACAGACGTACGGAAGCCAAGAGCTGCCACCAACATGTTTCTGTGTGTGCTGCTATCGCCCAGGTTTCATTTAAATAAATTCAGTTTATTTATATTACTCTGATTCACAACAGAAGTCTGGAGGAATTTGCCAAGACGAACAGATTTAGTTTAACGCTAAAACGTAAAGTCACTTTAATTTAATCATCTAGAAAGAATTAAAATCTTTTCACATTTTAATGTAGTTATAAAACATCGCAAAACTTTGTTAGGCTGCATAAGACGGAGTATTAGAGCCATGCAAGGAAAGTAAAATTACGAGAATAAAGTCGAGATAAGAATTAGGTTATAGTATTTCAACTTTATTCTCATAATACTGACTTTATTCTAAAAATATTGACATTAAATAATAATTTAAATAATAACTTATTTAATCATTCAAATTATGACTTTATTCTCACAATTTGTTTACTATATTCTCATAATAATGACATCTTTCTCATATTTACTAATTAAAGTAAAAATTTAATAATTTGTTAATTTAAATGATTTTATTCTCCCAATACTATAACTTTATTCTTGTAATTTTATTTTTCTTACTATTCTTACTAATACTCCATAATACATTCAAAATATACAAACATGTGAGGCTAATAATAAACCAATTTAATGCTGACTTTTTACTGTTGTCCAAAACAAACACAGATTCTCTTGCCTACAGGATTTATTTATGTAAAACTATATTTATGATTGTGATTTTCATTAAATACGCTCTAGAGAAACAAAAATAAAAACATATTTTTTAGATGGATGGAAAAGCCATATGCGCTTAAAACACAAAGTAGAAATTTTTTATTTAGCTCCATTTTTCATGGACGAACTGTTTTTCTCTTCATGTTTATTCATTAAGTTTCACATAAGAACTGTTCCCACAGCCGGTGAAGGCGGACGGATTGATTTGTTGATGCCGTTTTATCCGTCTGCTCTCTGTGTTGCAGTTAAAGTCCCACATTCACTAATTTCAACCCGGGCGAGAGGCCAGGACTCCTGGAGCATTTCAGATCCGTCCTTCTCTGCTTTAAGTACTATATCACCTTTTCCACGTTTTTGTACTTCGATTTTGGTTTCCACTGCTTAAAAAAACACGCTGCCATTTTTTTGGCGATAAATTAATGTTTTTTAGTGTCTGGAATCATGAATCATTTCAAAAACCTTCCAAATGTAATGTCACAAATCAGCAGCCATTGTGACCCTTGACCTAGTAACCTCAGAGCAGCCCAGCCCGTTACCTAGCAACCCCAGCGAAACTCTACCCATTGCCTAGCAACCTAAGTAGAGCTCCAGCACGTTTGGTCTAGTTTTACCGAAGTCTGGTCTGGTCTGCTTCCTCAGAAACAAAACCAAACATGAAGAAACGTCATTCAGCTTCTATTCACCATAAATCTGGAACAAACCTCCAGAAAACTGCAAATAAATAATAATAAAGTCATAGTATTACAAGAGTAAAGGCATATGTGAATAAAGTCAAAATAATGCGAGAAAAAAGTCGTAATAATACTGGAATAGTCGTTAATACTTAGCGAAAAAAGTCAAAATAATGAGAATAAACTTGGAATATTACTTTATTCTGATTTTATTTTTACTTTCTTCTCATAATATTATGAAAATAAAGTTGAAATAATACGAGCATAAAGTCATTATGACCTGTTTAGAGTTGCCTTTGATTAGTGTAAATTGAACCCTGATCAATATATTTGATGTACATTTGGCTGATGATTTTAATGAAGAAATTTGACAAAAAGTAATGTTTATTGCTTGTTTCATAACTGATGACTGAAACATAAAATAATCCTTTGAACTGCCTTGTTGTTGAAATGTGCTACATAAATAAACATGACTTGACTGACAATGGCTGCTGGAAAAGACAAGTGTTTTGTTGTTGACTTAACATCTAGAAACCACCTGCTGCATTATTGTTGGTTGTGCAGGAGGCTCCACTTCTGCTTTTCCAAGATGTAAGATTGTATAATTGCACTTCTGTTTGCAGCCACTTTCAAATGCGTTTAAGTGACAGACTCTCTAAAACATCTCATTCTGAAAGGAGCTCAAAATTACCAGAACTGATAAAAAAAAAGTAAAATCTCAATATAAAAGGATGATTTTGTGGAGAAAACTGTAATGAACATGTTTTGTATAGACCATATACCTATCTTATACTCCTAATCACTTGGGGAAACAAAAGCAGAGTGCTTTTCTTTATTTTTTCCAAAAACCACAATAAAAAATCATGATAAAAACTGCCACTCTCTTGTTCTAGTTAAGAAACTATAGGCTGCTGCAGGACTGAGATAAAAATGAAAACACGCACAAGCAAACACTCTCAAGGAATCATAACTTCATTTGGAAACAGCTGTCTGGCTCCAGCCATGTTATGAGTAATAATGATTCAGAGACATCTTAACTCCAGCTGTCACGATAACAACGCAGTGCAACGGAAACCTGCGTGCGCTGAGTTAACAATGAGTCTTCTTCATGGAGCAGCAGCAGCAGCGTTCGACTCAATCTGTCTATTTCTGCAAGCTAGCTACACTTTTACTCACGCTGAGTGAATTTACAAGATCTAAGATCAACACATGAAGTTTATATACAACTTAATGCATCCAGTATGGGGTGAAAAACTCATTTTTGTTTTGGCTCATATCAAAATCAGGTGGGTCTTTGGAAAATAAAGATAAATAATGATTTATTTCCCAAGGACAAAATAATGATTTTGTAAATAATATAATATATATGAATATTACATATGTAATACACATGTGATAGTGGGATGGATTACATATGTATTACATGTGTTACATATAATACATATTATATGTAATATGTTTTATATGTAACATACCTATTATATATATATATATATATATATATATATATATATATATATATATATATATATATATGTAATATAATGCACAAATTTCTGATAATTATTGAGTCAGTAAGTTATGTATTTCATTAAATTGAGGACAGGAGTAGGATTAAATTAAAGTGTTCACTTCTTCCTGCTCCTTTTCCAATGGGGAAGTTTTGTTAAGCTACATTGGTTTTGGTTATGCATGGAAGTTTTCTGTTGCTTGTTTTCTGGTTTTTTAAAAACTAAATTAAATAAATAACTGAGTGAATGAAAATGGAATCCAGTGTAACTGAGGTTGGCGATCAGTAGATTTAAAACACAGCCTAACATATATCTGACTGTGGGGAACAGAAGAGAGTTTTTTGCTGGGATTGGTGTGAAGTCACAGAATGGGTCCCCGACTGCAGGGACTCCTGCGTCTTTTACGACCCAATACATCATCTACGAGCTCCGCAGAAAAAATCCACCATGAGTTTATCCCGAGGCCAACAAAAACCCCAGAACGAGTCAAGAGTGAGGAGCAAAACGGCAAGAAAAGGAAAGACAAAACCATAAATGCAGCAAAACCTGCTATGCACACTTTAAATATCCAATGGTTTATTGAACAGGGGAAATGTGCAGCTAAACGCTTTGTGGGAGGGAGTTTCTGCATTCATAAGATGTTTTGTCAGCAAAAAGCTAACTATGCCCCGGAGTCAGAGCTCTTCAGTTTTATCTTCGTAATTAGGGATCTTCGGTTTCAGCTAAATCAATTGAAACGTGAGAAGGAGGCCTTGGGCATGACATCATCGGCTGCTTTTTTTCCCCTAAATGCTCCAATAAAAAAAGTTTAAAACAGGACAAATATATTTTTTTTTTGGTAGTTTGGGATGTTCTGTATTTGTGAACTCCAAGTTGTGGCATTTTAGAGTCCACAATATAAAAATCACAAGATATCAGAAATTTATGACTGTTTTTCAGTGTATACACACAGTACCAAAAGTGTTGCATCTACACTGCAAAAATAGAAAATATTACCAAATATTTTTGGTCTAGTTTCTACACTCTCAGACTCAACTAGCTTACAAGTAATTTTTCAGTAAGATATAGGAACTTGTTTTACATGGAGCTAAATTGGAGCCATAAAATTGGTCAAAAGAAAAAAAAAAAACAGAAACTGAAAAAACCCACTTGAATCTGAAAAGTAAATTTGACCATTTTTTTCAGTTTCATTTATCTTTTCTTTCAAACAAACCTTATGGTTGCTAGTTAGTTCCATAGTTCTATGTCAGTAATTTGCTCCTCTGGCAGATTATTTTACTCATAACACTGTAAAAATGTCTTGTTTTAAGTGAAAAAATCTATTCTCTGCTGTCTACACTGCAAAAACGCAAAACCTTACTAAGTTTCTAGTGCAAATATCTTAGTGCACTTGAAATAAGACAAAACTAATTTACAAATAATTTTTACCAAGAAATAGGTGCTCGTATTATATGGGGCTAAATTGGGGCCAAAAGAAAAAATCTTGAAAAAGTAGTTTTGAAAAAAAAAAAAAAAAGTTTCAAATCTTTGTTCAGTTTCAATTTTTTTGTTTTAAATTTGAAAATAAATTCTCATTGTTTTTTTATTCTGAACAAAATTTAAATTGAGGTCATGGAGCCTCAATTTAGCTCCACAGTTTTACGTCAACAATTCCTTTTTATTTATGAAAAATCCTAGTTCACTGGCAAGAAGCTCATATATCTTACTAAAAAGTTGGTTTTGTCTTATTTCAAGTGTATTAAGATATTTGAACTAGAAACTAAACCAACAATACTTGGTAAGATTTTGTATTTTTGCAGTGCAGAGCCTTTTGAATACTGAATATTGCACTGACACAGCACTGTCTGCATTATTTTATACATTTTCATTGTTAACTCTAGAAAAAAAGCAGCAAACAGGAAGAAAACATTTTGTTGAGTCAACCCGGATGGCTCAAGTTTTCTTTCTTCAACTTGTGCGTTGAACTTTAACTCAGAAGAAAGTAAGCAAGCAGAGAAGACCTTTCCTCCTCTGCAGTTCAATATTAAAACACCTGATTGCGAATCCTCTCAAGGGTCGAGCTCCAGAATAACTATCAGAGCTGCAGACTGTATTCAGATGGAAAACAACATAAACCCGTTCAGAACAAGACAGCAGAAACGTGGAGGTGTCACTTACAGCTGAGCTCTATTCGAATGAAGTCCTTGATGCCGAGGTTTTCAAGGAAAAGCCCAGAGGAAGACGTCGTTTTAAACAGAAAGGAGATGTCGGCGTTCAGCTCTCCATGAAAGGTGGGGAAGTGAAGGTACGACGTCTCCTTGTCAAAAAACGCAGCATTCCAGAAGTTCTCTGCAAGAAACAAACAGTTTTCTGTTTCCACCTAGAAAGACTGAGGCAAAACTTTCCTTTTTTTTACGTGCGTGTCGCATATATCACATTGGAATAAAGCTCATTAAAGAGAAAACTCATTATGAGGGCTGTATAATGGAAACCATGTAGTAAACAAATGAACCAACTGTTCGGCTAATTAGGTGAGGAAAAAAGGCACAACAGCAGCTTTGCTATCCCATTTATGCTGATTTATGTTTAGGCATTTATTTACTAACTCATTAAACTTAATGGATAAATTATAAGCATTCATCACAAGTAAAATATATCACCTAGTTTAATTTATTTTACATTTTCTATTGATAGTTATTATTACGTAGCATAAGGGAGCCATATTTTAGCGAGCTGTCTGCTAATTAGCAAGTTTAATTTGCTGCAGTGAAATGTCACAACAACAAGTTAAATGGAAAGATGGAGGCTGGAAACAGAACCGGACGATTTGGGTCCAAATCATCAGATTACATTTATTTTTAAAATAAAAAGAAGAAAGAGGAGGAAGACAGGATTAAAATAACAAATGAGATGCAAAAGAAGAGAAAAAAGAAAATAAAGAAGAAAATGAAAAAGAAAGAAAAGTAGAAGGATGGATAGACAAAGAGGTCAACAAAGAGAAAGAAAAAAATGAAAAGAAATATAAGAGAAAAGAAAGAAAAAGAAGGGAAAAATGGAACATGGAAAAAAGAAAGGAGAGAAGATAAAAAACAAGTAAAAAAGAGGGAAAGAGGAAAAAAGATTATTAGGAGAAAGATAGAAATCCAAACAAAAAAGAGAAAAAAAGAGATAAAAAGAGAGAAAAATAGAAGAAAGAAAAAGAAAAGAAAGAAGGTAAGAAAGAAAGAAAGAAATGAAGAAAGAAGGAAAGAGAGAAGAGAATATGGAAAAGAAAGAACTAAAAAAAGAGAAGAAGAAAGTAAGGGAAAAAATGAATGAAAACCAAACATTTTAACCAAAAGTTCACCAGACACATGCCTGCAGTTTTTGTTAAAGTTTCCTAAGTTTTTGTTAAGTTTAATGGAAATATGAAAATTTCCACTAAACTTTATATTTTGGTCCGTCTGATGGTGTAATTTTTAAATATTAAATCTTGTATGGCTACTTTTCACTTTTACTTCAGTTAAAATATGTTGAAGTAGTTTTGCTCTTACTGAGCGTAATTTTTGGGTCCCGCCTCCCCCCCGCCCCCCCGAGGTCACGCCCCTGGACTTACTGTCTCCATGGCAACGGAGAGGCCCCACCCTGTAGGCGGCCTCTGAACCCGGACGGTGAATGTCTCCCAGCACCAGCAACCGGACTGGGAGGCTCTCCTTCTGGGTGAGAAGGTCAGAGTCCTCAGTCCTGAGAAGGCAGAAGAGAAACAGAGAGCAGCAATCAGATGTACACTGCAAAAACAGAAAGTCTTAACAAGTAATTTTAGTCTAGTTTTAGTACAAATATCTGAGGACACTTGAATTAAGACAAAACTTACAACACATAGGAGTTTGTTTTAAGTAAATAATTTCTTAATATTGATGAAAAAGTTCTAGTTTCACTGTCAGATTATTTCACTATTGAAAGTTGAAGAAGGCTCTACACTGCAAAAACAGAACATCTTACCAAGTAGTTTTGTCTAATTTTGAGTGAAAATATATCAGCACACAAGATAAAATTAACCCACAAGTAACTTTTCAGCAAAATATAGGAGTTTGTTTTAGTAAATAATTACTTAATGTTGAAGAAAAAGTACTACACTGCAAAAACACAAACTCTTACCAAGTGTTTTTGGTCTATTTTAGTGCAAATATCTTAGTACAGTTGAAATAAGACAAAATTAACTTACATGAAATATATAGTAGCACATTTTATGCCAATAATTCCTTAAAATTGATAAAAGGTCCTGGGTCCATTGGGAGATTATTTCACTTAGAACAGGAGAAAAATCTCTTGTTATGAGTGAAATAATCTGACAATGGAACTAGAATGTTTTTTTAAAATAAATATTTAAAAATTATTGACTTAAAACAAGCTCTTACATCTTCCTGAAGAGTTACTTGTGAGTTAGTTTTGTCTTATTTCAATATCTGCACTGGAAACTAAAATAAACATACTTGGTAACACACTTTGTGTTTTTGCAGTGTAACAAGAAAAGGTAAAAGTTTGCCCACAGAAAGTCAAACTAAGCTAAAAAAAGTGGAAGAAATTATGTTTGGAAAGCAAACACTTTGCTTCGACTAGTCATTTGTTCTCACAGGGTTAGTTGAGGATGTGCTGACAGAAAAAAATAATTTCAGCTGACACGTCTTAAGCGTCAGTGTTAGCTTAGTGATTCATTTGCACATCCAAGCCGACTCTTCTGTTGCTGCAAAACACAAGAATGAAATAATGTGGGATTGGATCTGACAAGATACTGGCAGCAACAAAGTAAAGCAGAATTTAACAGGAGATAATCAGAGATTATTGTTCCTGGAATAGAAGATTCCTCAAATCACAAAGGAATTTATGAGTTAAAAAGTTTCAGGAACTCTTTTATTATCAAAACGGTTTCTGTTTGGGCAGAACATTAAGATTAAACAATGAGGTTACTGAAAAGGTTTAATCATCCACTAGTGGGCACTAATCTGCAGTGGCGCTAATAATGGAGCCGTTTCTTCTACTTAGCGTTTTAGCTCACTTTAGCACACTTCATTCCTACTAAATATATTTATACCAGTTAAATTCTGAATCAGTAATTATTTGGCTGTTTTGTAAATTCTATGTTGAGTATGTTTTGATTAATATTTCTGCTGTTCAAGTAGACGTTCATATTCATGCTTTTATTTTGAAGGGCATGAAGGTTGTTTATTCTTCTCTTTTTTCCCCAATAACTTTATTTAAAACAAGAAACTGATATTAATATAAAACACACACTGTAGAGAACAATATATAAATATCAATGCAATATCTAAACGTAGTTTATAACATGTAGATCATAATGTCAAAGTTCAGTTAATTCTTGAGTGGTTGAAGTCTTTCAGATGTAGATGTAATTAGAACTGAAGTTGGTGATTAGCTTTGGCTAGACTATGTGTGAAATTTGACATTGTGAGAATAAATTTGTCTTAATGGAAACAAAATAACCTTGAAAAATCTCACGTTTTTTGATAAAAATTGTTTTTTCAGTTCTGTCAAAATTGGTTTCTTTCAAAAACTGAAACGAAAACTTTTTTTTTTTTTACATCACGAGTCACATGATCAACAACTGCCTGTTACTACAGGAGGAAACCACAAAGAAGATGACAGGAAGTAATTGGGGGATGATGGTGTGTCATGTTTTTAATAATTTATTGTGTGAACAAACTTACAAACGTTTTTGATCATATGATTCATGTGATGCAAAAAAGTATCTTCATAGCAGTTTTGCAAAAATAAACCAAAATGATTACCAAAAAAACAGCTCATCCCAGGACAAAAATATTTTATCAAAAAATCAGATTTTTTTTGTTCTAACTGGGATGTTTATATTAAATAAATTTAATTTCAAAATGTCTTATGATCAGCAGAAATGCAGCTGCAGAATAATTCGGCGTACCATAGGTCATAGTCAGCGTCACAGTTGCAGTAGAAGCTCGAGTCGAGGCAGTTGTCCTGCAGACCACATGCGCACTGCCGGCTGCCGGGCAAAGCTTCGCCCCAAAAGTTCTGGATCTGACCCGAAGCCGGGCCGCCGACCCACCAGCTGAAAGGAGTCCCATCTAAAACAAAAGCAAAGCACACATCACTGGCTCACATACAGAAAAATAATGGAATAATTTACATTTATTTAATAGTTCAACATTTTTAAATACAGATAAAATATATTAATTTGAAAAATTGTGATAGCAGTGCAGGAAGAGGCAAAAGCCCAATGTTTGAAACTGAAAGAATATGTGAAAACTTCTTTTTTCAGTTACAAAATAATTTTACAGTTTCAAATCTTTTTTTTCCAGGTTAATTTTTCTTTTCTTTTAAACAAACTTTATGGCTCCAATGTAACTCCATATAGCTCCCGTCTATGAAGTAAGAATGAAACTGCACTTTTGATTTAAAGTGGTGAGTAAATGCTTTGTTTCAACTTCTTGACTGTCGTAAAAAAAATTGTAGACTCTTAAACAGAGAAGACTAATAAACTTAAATTCCTTTGGAAGGTAGAAATGATGCACCTTTATTCCCCTAACGGATTCTGTTTTTAAGTTCACAGAATCGGAAATTAAAGCTAATGAGCCCAGAATACATCTGTTAGCAAGAAATGAGTTCAGTCACAGTAAAAATCTCAAAAATCTGTCTGTGTTTGTGTTCTCCCAACAAACACAAACACACACACACACACACACACACACACACACACACACACACACACACACACACACACGCACACTCGCACGCACAAACACACGCACACACACACACGCACAAACACACACGTTTGTTTTGCTATCTTTGTGGGGACTTTCCATTGACTTCCATTCATTTCTACTCATTTCTACAGCCTAAACCTGACCTTTACCCTTTTCCTAACCCTAACCATCACATACCTAACCCTAACCCTAACCAAAACTCAATTCATACCTTAGCCCTAACTCTGACCCCTGACCCAAAAACAGGGTTTCCCCTCGTGGGGACCAGGCTCAGGTCCCCACGAGGAGCGACTGGTCCCCACAACGTAGTATATGTCAGGAAAATCGTCCCCACAAGGTATTACAAACAAACGCACAAACACACACACACACACACTCGCACGAACAAATACACGCACACACACTCGCACGCACAAATACACGCACACACACACACACACACACACACACACGTGCACGCACACACGCACACACACACACACACACACACACACAGATGCAATGCTTTTTGAACTAAAAAGAAAAATAGATTTACAAGGACATTTTCTTGGCATCAATGTAGCGCCACTGCTGTGTGAAAAGTCAATCAGTGACAGTTTATGTAAAACGTCTCCAACATAAAATTTTCATTAAATCATGTTTTTTAATTCTCCCCTAATTAACAGATTTAGCAAATTAATCTCTCTATTATACATAAAGTAATTACCCAAAGCAGCTTCTGCTTGTCTCGTCTGCCAACACATGCAAGTCTTTAAGATTTCTGGCATTATTGGACTGTCTGCACTTCAAAAACAAAAAGTATTTTCTAGTGTAAATGAAATAAGACAAAACTTGCAGGTAACTTTTCAGAAAGATACAGGCACTTGTTTTAAGTTGATAATTCTTCACTATTGTTAAAAGTTTCTAAAAATTTTAACAATAGTAAAAGATATTTTAAGCAAAAATATCTGCCAATGTAACAAATTTTTAATTAATATACAGAATTTATTGACTTAAATCAAGCACCCATTTCTTGTTAAAATGTTACTTGTAAGATTTTCTCTTATTTCCAGTGTTCTAAGACGTTACGACGCCGTATTAGGCCCGTTGCAGACAGAACTATAAGAAAAAAAAAAGTAAAAGTTCATTTTTGCCAAAATACTCAGGAATTTTCTTGAGAAACCTTGGAGATTTCTAAACTTGAAAAGCTGAAAATTTGCTTTAAACCCCCCCCCCCCCCTCAAATTTTAAGATTAATCTGAGAAACTTTCTAGAAAAAAAATTCTGAGTTTGAAAAAAAAAATTACTTTTGAACGACATTTAACTGAAGTCCTAAAAGGGGTTTTAATGTTTTTATCTTTTTAATCTTTTTCAAAATGTCTTTCTTTTTCTAACTGTTTATTCAATGTCACATGCTGGTTTTATTTTAATTATGTAAAGCACTATGAAATGCCCTGCTGCTGAAATGTGCTATACAAATAAAATTTGATTGATTGATTGAAAATTTTCTCTGAGTTTCAAAAGATTATTCTCTAAATGTCAGAATATTTCTCAAATTTTTGACTTTTCAAACTCAGAAATGTTCAGGTTTTTTTTCCAGAAAATGTCTGAGATTATTCTCTAAATTTCAAAGTTTCTTCTTTTAAATTTTCAACTTTTCAAGATCATACAATTTAAATTTTTTTCTGGAAAATTTCTGGGGTTAATCTCAAAAGTTTAGAGATTTTTCTTGAAAATTTTTGACTTTTGAAACTCAGAAATTTCAATTTTTTTTCCAAAAGGTTTCTGAGATTATTCTGAAATGGGTTTTGGTGAAAATCTACTCCTTTTTTATATTTTGTTCCATGTATAGAGGCCCTAATATTCTGCCGCAGATATTTGTGGATTTTGTGTTTTTGCAGTGCAGACGAGCCCAGACAGGAAATAAGTGCCGTTTTCTCCTCCTCTCCCTCTCCACAGAGTCTGAAGCTCATCAGACTCTGGGCTCTTTAATTCTTTCCAACAGCCTTGAGCTGCGTATTTAAATCCTTGTTTAATAAAAGAATAAAATCTGATGATTTCCAAAACAATTGGTGCTGCAAAGTGGCGGTGATAATAAGGAAGTGAAATTTAATTAATGTTTTAAATAGTAACTTAATGGACTAAATCAGCAGTTCACTCCACTCTGTCCTGGTTTCAGATATAGAAAAGCTTACTTTGCAAAGCTGTTGCCTCCAGACATCATTTTTTTTTAACGTTTCCGGATCTTACCCAGGCTGTTGGAGAGGCGGGACTTCCTGCAGTGATAGGAAAGCTCCTGCTCGCAGTGCTCTGATTGGCTGATGACGGCGGAAAGCTGCTTCTCCTCAGACGGATACAGGAAGCTGGCGAAGTGTTGGTTAGTGTCAGCGGAGGCCTGGACTGGAGTCAGCTCTGTGTTATTATGCTGGATTATAATCCACGTCTGGTCCTCTGGAGGACACAAAATGACAATAACGCAGCTTATTAAAGGTTTGTGTGAAATAAAAAGGAATCTACATTTTTAATTATGTTGTTTTACCCGTCATGTTGCAGTAAACGAGCTGCGGTTTGATTGGTCCGCTGCCGTCCACGTCGACGTAAAAGTGACCCGACGTGTCGCCTTGGTGTTTGTAGACCTCACACGATGGTTCGTATTTGGCTATGCAGGAAAAATAACGTTACTGGATTAGGGATTAGGAACACTGAATAAACATTATTACTTTTCTTAATATTCTGACCTTTTAAAAAAAAAAAAAAAAAAAAAAAATTCTGACTTTTTTCAGAAGTATTACTTTTTTCTAAGAATTATTACTTTTTTCTCCAAATTCTGACTTTTTTCCCAAAATTCTGAGATTAAAGTCAAAATTTGAAAAATAGTTAATTTCATAACAGCTATCTATAATTTGGAGAAATAAAATTTCATATCACTTTCTTTCATTATAAAATTCGTAAAACTTAAAAACTGCACGTTTAAATTTTGGTTATTATTACATTATTATTATTATTATTATTATTATTATTATTAAGTACACTGCTAAAACACAAAATCTCACCCAGTATTTTTGGTCTAGTTTCTACTGCAAATATCTTAATGTGCTTAAGATAAGATAAAACTGACTTTAGTAGCTTTTCAGCAAGATATAAAAGGTTGTTGTAAGTCAATAAATTCTTAATATTGATGAAATAGTTTCAGATTATTTCATTTATAACGCTGAATAAATGTTTTGTTTTAAGTAAAATTAGTTTCCAGTGCAATGAGTCATTTTTCCTTTTCTTGCTGAAAAGTTATTTGTGAGTTAGTTTTGTCTTATTTCAAGTGCACGAAGATATTTGCACTAGAAACTAAACCAAAAAAAACTTCAACACCGTCAAAACTACAATCCTGCAGATAAAAATATTAAATAAATATGATCCGTTTTGTTCTTTTAATGAGGGAAAAAAAGTATTAAGGATATTTTTAGCACTTGAAAGTCTTTGGTACTTAAAAATATTAGGCGTGATGAAAAGAGAAGCAGCATTTAGGAGCTGGGAATTGACACGGTGCTTTTCGGAGCTCTTTGAAGACACAAGTGGGAGAAAATTGTGGCTTTCATCTCCAGCAGGATGCCGTCCCTTTGTTCTCTCCTCCGCTATCCCCCAGTGGAAAGGTGACATTTCGTTCCTGCATTATGTATCACCAGGGATGATGCTATTTTTGCTAAGAAGCAAAGTATGAAATTTAGATCAAACTTATCTGAAAGTCTCCAAAGACCTGCAGGTAAAGCGTCACGATCGGTAAATACGAGCAGGTTTACAAATGCATTTGGAAATAAAACGTATTTAAAACTAAATTATTTAACTCTTCTGTTAAGAAAAGCGGAATAGAAACTCAATAATCGATTTGTACTAATTATTTACAGTAGGATATCTGCAGGTGAACAAGAAGAAGAAGAAATCTTTAAGAAGTTTAAATAAAACCAGATTGTAATTTACAAAGCATAATGAAGTTTCACCACTTTGTTTGGTCGATTCCCGAATGAACTGAGATAATTACAGGTTTTAAATAACAGCAGAAGAAGAAATGCACAGGAATATTGACTGCTGAGGGACAGATGGTCTAATTAAAGTAAGCTCAATAAAAGCATGGCTGGAATAATAACAGTGTGTCTGTTGACTTGGTTTGAAATATAAGAACAAACTTTTATACGTCAGCATTCGTCATGAGTGTTTAGACAAATGTAGAGGAAGAAGCAGACAGGAAAGATCATTTTCTTTCTTTACATCAGAGAAAATTTAAAGTTTACGTTTGAAAATAAGATACATCTTAAAGTATTTATTCTTAAGCTTTGAATAAAGCAGGAAAAATGTAAAATATGAGAAATCTCTTAAATGTTAATTCAATAATTTTCACTTTTCATGTAAAAAAATATATATATATTTAAAAAATTAACACAAATAACATAATAAAATAATCCTAAATTATAAATAAAATAATAAAAATTTTAATGATTAAATTATTTTTCCAAAAACAGAATAAGAACAAAAATGCTTATGTTGGGGAAAAAAATGTACTAGAAACATCCAGTTTTCTTTTTTTTTTCTAGAAAATTTCGGAAATTAATCTAAACATTTTGGGGTATTTTCTAGCAAATGGCAGACTTTTCACGCTCAGCTGTTCCAAGGTTTTCTAGAACATTTCTGAGATTAATTTCAAAGTATTTGAGTTTTTTCTAGCTAATTATCAACTTTGGAAGAAAGAAGTTGTTGAGAGAAACTCAAAATCAGAGAATAATCTCATAAACTTTGGCTTTTAAAACTCAGAAAGATCCAAGGTTTTTCTAGAGAATTTATGATTGAACTAAAGAAAAATGTAGACAACATTTGGAAATGTCTGAGGTTGAAAAGTTGAAAACCTGTAAGAAAAAAAAATGAAATTTTGATATTTCAGAAATTTTCTAGAAAAAGCAAGAAAATCTCTGAGCTCCAGAAATCCAAAATTTGCAATAGAAAAACTAACTAATAAAATAACTAACTTAATTTCAGGATTTCTGTAGAAAAAACTTGAAAATTTCTGTGTTTTAATAATCAAAAGTTTCAAAGTTTTTTTCTAGTCTAGAAAGATTCTGAGATTATTCTGAAAATTTCTGAGTTTCTTCGAGAAAAAATGTGGCTTTTAAAACTCAGAAATTCACAAGGTTTTTCTAGAAAATTTCTGATTTCAATCTCAGAATTTCAGATATTTTTGACAGAAATTTCCTCCGTTTTTCCCTTTTATCTAAAAAGGCTCCAAAACGCCGTGGTAGTAAAGTCTGCTAAGTTTATCTGACATGTTTTATTTTGAATATATTTTTCATATGAATGCAGAAGAAGCTCAGTGGAAGCATGAGACTGATTTCACACACACAGATTAGTAATCCCGTGTTAATCTGTCGGTCGACAATGATATACACCCCTCTACTCTTCACGTTATGTATTGATTTATATTTGATGTATTTTTTGGTATGTTTTGTTGTTTTTATTTTTTAACTTTGATACTTTGTCTTTTAGTTTTTATACTTGCTGGAGCATCAATTTGGGACACAAATAAATCTGAATGTGCATTTTGGCCGTTTCCCGCCTGGACGCTCACAGCTGTGGCAGGTGGCTCCTCGGTAGCCGCTGTTGGAGCAGTTGCAGTGGAAGTTTCTCCAGGACTGAGTGCATCTTCCTCCGTGTTCGCAGTGACTCGGCGAACACCTGCAGGGCAGAAACAGAGAAACGCACAAACAACTCGGCTCAGTCTGCTTCAAAACTTCTTTCAAAGTTTCTCAAGGAGGTTCACAACATCTGATCTGATGAAGAGGAGTCAAGCAGAGGCCGGGATAAAAAAAACCCATACATGAAATTTAAGCAGCCTGACGACCGGGTGGGTTGTTCTGAGATGTAACACCCTTCTGCCCATCTGCCGAGGGGATCCAAAGGTGCTGCTCGATACATGCTCATCGTGAAAAAAATTTATAAAAAATAATAAGTCTTGCCGCAAGGATGATCGTCTGTTTTAAAATAGTCTGTTGATTTTCTACAATGATTCTTTTTACTGCTGTCTTTTTTCTTTTATTATTCTGGCAACTACGATGGTGAATTAGGGCCATTCTAGACAGAAAAAGGAGTAAACTTTCACAGAAAAAAAAAATTCTGAATTTGAAAAGTAAAACATTTTCCAGAGAAACCTCAGAAATTATGAGGTCTCAAACTTTTGTAGAAAAACAGGAAAATTTCTGAGTTTGCAAAGTTGCAATTTGCTAGAAAAAACTGGCTTTTAAAAGTCAAAAATTGGTGAGGAAAAAGACTCAGAAATTTTTAGATTAATTTCAGAAACTTTCTAGAAAAAACATTTATGGGTTTCAAAAGTAAAAAAAATTCCAAGTTTTTTTCTGGAAGATTTCTGAGATTATTCTCTAAATTTCAGAGTTTCTTCCAGCAAAGTTTTGACTGTTCCCCACCTGGCCTGAGGGGGCGCTGCAACAAGAACTACTGGAAGAAACGACACAAAAACCTCTGATGACGAAACTCAGTGCAACTTTCTTCTTTATGAAAGGTAAACAAAAATATAGCGGTGTCAGATTTTAGTGGTTGGAGGATTTTTCTTTTGCTTTTAGCAAAAGAAGATGAGTTATTTTCCCTGCTAGCGCTAGCTTAGCACGTTTATTTTGGTTGTATTTACCCAGAATGCATTTGAAAGGTTCAAAAGACCTGAGAATGGAAAGGAGTTTCACTTTCCAGAAGGACAATAAGTCCAAACAAACAGCTAAAGCTACAACCAGATGGTTTTAATCAAACATATTTATGTGTTGGACAGATCTGAACAATACCTAAAATTAATTCAGAAAACAGCCCAAAATTAAGGGTTCCACAACTATTATGACAAAACATTTTAAAGTTGGAGGAAAATGAATACTTTTGCGAGGCGCTTCATAGCGAGACACAAACTCCAAACTTCTCAACTTTGCTTTATGTTTTGTTTCAGAATCTGGGCTCAGACTGGCTGTGCTGCTTTCATTCCCTGCAGAGCCGTTTGTGAGCTGCTGCCATTACATCTAATTACTCGAGTCAGGTGCAACGTAGTATTTAAGTTTATTAAGGTGGGCTGTTGCAATTAATCACAAATTAGCTTCATGCTAATGACTTAATTTGCATAAGGAGTCCATGACATACAGTTAAGCTTTTATTTCTTATGTTTTTTTTATGTCATTTCACAATCACTTATCGCGTAAACAAAGTTATTCACGTGTGATTTTAAATGTTTTTCTTATTAAATTGAAAAACTGCAATTGTAAATTTGTGTTTTTGACATCAACAGAATACCAACCAAGTCTTGCTCAAGAAACTTGTAATAGAAACGCAGCTACAGAGAAATTGTTTTTTTTGTTTTGCTTTTTTGTAAACAAACGTAAATAATTGCTTTTAAATTTATCCAACCAAATGTAAAAGAGCAAAATGGTGTAAGAGAAAAGCAGAACATGTGGGATATAAGTGGGACTGAGTGGAAAACGGTTCTGATGTTCAGGAGTGAAGCAGGAAACCGGGACCTTTAAGTGGAACAGAGCAAAAATAGCGCTGGCACGTTTTCCTGCACTGAAGTTTTATGACCTTGATCTCTGATCAGAATTACGGATTTTTCCTTTTTTTTTATGTCAAATTTACCGAGCTTTGTATAAAAATCTATAATTATTTTTTCAAATACCTTCTACCTTTTATTTTCTTTTTAGAATCTGATAAAAGTGACCTCTGAGGTGAAAAACATAGAAACGTCATAAAAAACACACATTGCAGTTAGAGAAAGAATAAAAAATAAAATGTTTTAGAAAAACAGATTCTTTTTTGTGTTTGTGAGAGAACAAAGATTGTAATTCATCTTTTTTCTGCACACTTGGCATGTTTTAGCTGCGACCTTGCAGAGTTTGAAAAATGAATCACAAAGAAACAGAATCCATAATGTGACTCGGATTTTTGTTTCAAGGCTTTTCTTACAGGATCAAAGTTCAGATTTATTTATTTTTTCTTTTACTTCAGGTCATTGGAATTTAAAACAAAGTAGAGATGAGTGTTTTATTTTTCCTTAGCAATTCTTTTTACTTTGTTTAAGGTAATACTATATATACCTTTATAAAAAAGCTATTAAAAATATGAGTTGTTTTTTGGCTGACATTTAATTAGAGGCAGTGCATTAGACCAGTGTTTTTCAACCTCTTTTAAGCCAAGGTACACTTTTTTAATTGAAAAAATCTCGAGGCACACCACCAACCAAAATTGTAAACAAAGATACTCTGTAGTCGCCTACATTACATATATAGTCATTCTTATCAAAGTGTCTTGAATAGGAATCAAATAAACACAAAAATGTATTTTTTATCACATTTTACATTTCTTATTTCAAATTGCACGCAACATGTCCACTTCAAAAATACACCTGAACAGGGCCACAACACTGTGGTGTTAAATTTAAAGAAGTTGTAGAAAACTTCAAAGTGTTTTACAAACTAACCCACAAGCATTATTTTAGCCAGATTACAGAAAATAATTCTTATTCTGAAAGAAGCAATAATATTTGGGAAAGATTTCACTGTTACAATATGAAGATTTGCATACAAAATGTTAATATCTGTATATTTTACCCATCTAGTGTGAAACCTGTGCAGGTTTGGATGAAAACAGCTGATTTCCTGGCAGAAATTGAAGAAAGACAAAGCTCTTCCTCAACAGCTCTGAGTCTCTCTCTGGTTTCAGTTTTTATAGTATCCAGGCTTGAGAAGCTCATTCACACAGACATGTTGTGGGAAATGGACCCATGTTCTTTCCAACTACTGCTAAGCTTCACTGTCTTTTCCATCACTGTCGTCACAGCTAGATACGATGCTCTCACCGCTACCTGTAACATTCATGCATCACTAATTCTCTTGTTTTAATGTAAAATGCTCTGTACCTACTGCCATCTAGTGGTAAGAAAATTACATGATTACTCCGCTAGTCACTACTAACCATGGTTTCGTTCACATCGAGCTTAAATGCAGCGGCTTTATTTCCCTCTGTAGTGCCAGACCGACAGTCCTCAACTTAAAAGTTGCATCATATGAGTTTGAAAACATTTCTCCGTCGTGCCTGCTGCTAGCATGTGGTTGTTCTAAATGAAAATCAACGCGTTCTTCTTTGATTTACAATTTTGACTTCTAATGATTCACTTCCTGCTAGAGAGCCCCCTGGTGGTTGAAGAAAAATACACAGAAAAACCTCACCGGGCTACAATCCGCATGGTTCAAAATTTAGGAAAAAAGTAGCAGCTTATAGTCCGGAAAATACGGTACCATAGGTGAAATTGAATAATTTCCACGGCACACCTGACGATCACTCACGGCACACTAGTGTGCCGCGGAACAGTGGTTGAAAAACACTGCATTAGACAACATGTTAGAAGCTTAAAAACTGAAATAATATTTATTTTAGTAATTGGTTATTCTATCAACTATTACCACAGATGCTGGAAATTAGGCGAGGGCATTTATCGTATCGTTTATCATTCATCGTGATCAGATTTTCATTTATTGTTGTCACAATAAATTCCAGTTAGTTATGTTTAAAGCCCCCAAAACTGTCCTTATTGTCAGAATTGATAGATTTACATTTTTTCCACACTGATCAATAAAAGCATCAATAAATAGAAATAAATTTTAAGATGAAGTTATGGTGATTAGTAAGTCTGTCGCAATAAGCAATAAATCAATTAATCGGAAATTAAAACGATCTAGATAATTTATTGTTTTTCTTACGCCTCTCTCTCTCATGCCAGCTTGGTGCTCTTGGAGGCCCCCTGGTGGTGTGGAGGCCATAAGCGCAGCGGCTTAACTCGTATATTCTTTGGTAATGTGAGCTTAAAGGGTGACAGTTTGTTTACCAAATAATTGTGTTTAAAAATATTATCAGATAAGTGGCTTCAGACCGAATAACAAAAAATTAAATAAACTGAAGATACAGATGGAAAGAAAATGAGGAGTATTTATATGAACAGAAGTATTATTGTCTTTTATTATTGAAACAGCTTTTTCCCACTTGCCATCAGACTGCTGAACTCTTAACCACACTGCACTTAAAATCTGGTCTCCACTTTATACCTTGCACATGTACAGAACTAAATAACTTCTATTTTACTGTCATTCCTGCACTTTATATTTTATATTTATATTCATATTTTATACTGTATTTTATTTTATTCTGGAGTAACCTCACAACATTGAAAGCTCAAAACACTGTCCTGAGCCGTATGCAACGAAATTTCGTTCTGTATACACCTTGTGCATGCAAAATGACAATAAAGTCAGTCTAAGTCTAAGTCTAAGTTATCTTTTCATATCAGGTTGTAAATTAAATGCAAGGTCAATTTCAAATTATTTGTCTAATGGGTTAAGTGTTCCTCAGCGTGAAGACGTCTGAGAAACACTGATCTAGATTTAGAAACTAATTTCCATCAGTGTGTCCCGTCTTCAGGGTGATTAACGTTTTGCACGCGCCTCCATCATGCTGCAGTGTTAGAAAATAAAAACTTTTTGTTCAGGTTTGACTCTCTAATCTCTCCTGGATTACTGAGATTCCAGGTTTCCAATCTTCTCGGTTTCTATCACCGCCTCCGGCTGAGACAGCACAGCAGCTTTCCAGACATGCTCACTGTCACTGGTGTATTCTGGGAAGACTTTAAGCTACGGCAGAAAACGTGCCTTTCTGTCTGAGTTTCTGCTGCTCCTGTACAGGGATTCATCATCACGTCTCTCTTTTATTCACAAAGTGGTTCAGCTCAACATGCAGGCCATTAAAATGCAGCTGACTGACCAACAGACTCCCAGAATGCACTTTGCTAATATGCGGCGAGTGAAAACTACATTTTTCAAATTTTAACAGTGAAACAATTTCTGTTTTATGCAAGTTAGATTTTAGAAAACTGCTTCTATGTCCAGAATGCCTGAAGAATTAGAGAACCTTTAATTATTTGCTCCAATTTCAGAGGTTTACATACACTAACATTACTACGCCTTTAAACAAACCCACAGATTTTACTGATTTGTAATATTCTGATAAGTTTTTTTTATTACTTTGCAGTTAAATGGCAGCAGATCTGTTGATTTATTTCACCTCAGACACACTGTAACAGAGAACAGGGACGTTTTCTGTGTCAACAGGAAACTTTTCACTGGTGCAGAGAGCTATCACATGTGGAGTACCCCAAGGTTCAATCCTGGGACCCTTCTTATTCAGTAAAGATGTGCTCAAATTACAACAGGAAACAAGGTATGCAGATGATGCACAGCTCTACATTACAATGTCACGCATTTATGCACTAAACAAACGCTTAGAACGAATCAATGCATGGAGGTGAAAAATGTTTGACTTTTGAAATATTTTCAAATATTAATCTCAAAGTTTCTGAATTTTTCGGAGGACATTAACTCCTCTTTTCTTTTCTATCTACAATGGTGCTAATACTAAGCGTTGCTTTAAACATGCCAAACCCATAGGGGGCAGTGTAGTCCAAAGCTAAAGTCTCTGTCAGCCAATCAGATTGCTTCAAAACAACCACAGCTTCCTGTTAGGAATCAAACATGGCGCCAGGAAGTCACATTTAGGTTGAACTACTTTAAATGCTATATTAGAATATAAAGTTAATAACATGCAATGTTCATTAGGAATCATGTCAAAGCAAAACTGTGGTATATTGGCACATTATTTTAACGCAGAACCAAAAATCTCTGTTTACCAGTGTCCATTTTGGTTGGAGTTTTTTTTACATAGTTTTTAAAGATCATTTGTATAAATTAGTAGAAGGTTAACCAACATGGCGACTCTTCCAAATATACTATGAAAAAATGTTTGACTTCATGTCAGAACGCCAGAAAAAGATGCCACATGTCTTTAAATAAAGTAAATATTGGTTTCAGCTCTACATGCACCTCAGGTCAGACGTATTCGGTGTCAGCCTCTGTTCTTATAACCTGCATGTTGTGCTGCCGTACTATTGTCTGAATAGTGAATTGTGAATTGTGAGACCTGACAGTGAATCCATGAGAAACACAAAAATAACCAGAAAAAAAGCTGAAGTGGCTCAAAGTCTTCACTGAGACAAACACTAAGATCTGAATTTCCAGTTTTTTGACATTTTTATCCATAAAGCTTTAAGGCAACCGTTCAAAAACTCTGAAGCTCACTGTTGGTTGCCATAGCAACTCAGAAAACCAAAAACACTCCTGCTTTGTTCTGGATGTCAACAACATATTTGTCTGAAACCCCTTTGCAATGTGTCAAACACTAAAGTGATGCTTAAGGACTTTTCTAGTTGTGTAAAAAGCAAATAACCTTCATTTTATTGTTTCCACATCATTAAATTGTTTCCTAGTCAAATGGACAGGAACAGAGTTATGGTTTTTAAATTTCAATTGTTACCCAAAAGAGGAATGAAACTGTTAATTTTTCCACTAATTCCCAAATTTAGCAGCACATACTTTAAGCTGATTAACCTCCAACGATAGGGAGTTGTATTGGTCCACTGCAAAAGCACAAAACCTTAATTTTGTCTAGTTTTTAGTGCAAATATTTTAGTGTACTTGACATGAGACAAATTAAAAATAATTGTTAGCTTCAAAATAATTTTTCAGTTTCAACATTTTTTGTTTTGAAAAACTTTATGGCACCAATTTGCCTCCATAGATTTCATCAACAATTCCTTAGTATTGATGAAAAAACTCCTTTATTTTGCTGAAAACTTAACTTGTAAGTTAGTTTTGTCTTATTTTAAATGTAATAAGATTTTTGCACCAGAAATGAAACAAAAACACTTGGTAAGATTTAGCATTTTTGAAGTGCAGTACTTTAAAAATTAAGTTTATCTAAGTTAAGTTTAAGTTGCCATGTTAAACATAAATAAAGGAAGTTAAACCAACTTAATTACAAATTATCTTTTTTAAGTTGGAGCTCCATTCTCTTTTTTAAGTGCACAGTAAGACATTTATACTAGTAACTAAACAGAAACACTAGGGAATATTTTGTGTTTTTGCAGTGTGTTCATCTGGAGTCAACACAGGGTCAAAGTTCAGCTTTACAAACCTGTCAATGATGCCACACATATCAATCTTCAGGTCGCTGTAGTTTCCCAGACGTCTTTCTTGCACTTTTATCAAGTCGACCGTTTGGCCGTCCAACTTCAGGAGACGCATGCATCCCTGAAACCCCTGAATCGGGTTTCTGCAGCTCAACCCGCCTCCGTGAGCAGGACAGCCTGGAGGCACAAACACAACGAGCCGGATGGTAAGAGGAACATCTGAGCCGGAAAAAGGGCAGAAAATAGAGATGATCTGTAGTATTTATTAACAAAGAGGTCAAACTGACTTTGGAGTTTCGGATTGAAAAAATAAATATTTCTGATATGAACTCTTGTGCAGCCAAAAAGATAAATATTGAGCCATTAGCTGCGTTTCTATTGGTCATATAATTGAACAATTAGAAATTTCATAATTAAATTTGCCTTGTGAAAACAAACCAATTTTGAAAACAGTTTTTTTTGTTAAAAAGTTCTGAGACTAAGATGAGGTGGTTTGTGGCTGTATAAACATTTGTTTATTTTAATTTGTGTTTCTAGTTTAATAGAAACACAAATTGCAAAATTGTGTTTTTTTGACATTGATGAAATGTTGGCAAAGTTTTGCAAACATTTGAAACGCGGCTGCGACTGAATGTGAACGATTCACCTTGTTGATCACGAGGCTCTTAATGCGGAAAGATGGTTTCCATTGCAGTTTTTCAAAATCTATTTTGATAACTTTTTATGAAAAAAATATTTTTTTTATTTATTAGTGTGTTGCTAGCTTAGCCATTGCCTCCCTTTGCTATCTAGTTTTACCAGCTGTGTTTCCATTACAATTGTTCTCAAAACTTTGATGATATTCTGCTAATATCGAAAAAAATATAATTTCACAATTGTGGTGTTTCCATTAAATAAGAAATATGATTAAAATCACATGTGAATGTTTGAATAAGTCATTAAAGAAATACGCTGCGCCATCATCCTCCCCCACTTCCAGTCGTCTTCTTTGTCGTTTCCTCCAGAAGTAACATCCAGTTGTTGATTAAACCAATTTCAATGTGGCTGAAAACCCCCTTATCCCTGGTTAAAAATGTTTTCACAAAAAACTTTTTTAAACTGGCGTGTTTCCATAAAGCAAATTTATTTTCGTAATTTCAGTCGCTGATATTATGGTTAGTGGAAATGTAGCTATTTTCTGAATTGCAGAACTGCATTGTTGAGAAACAATGGGTTTTTTCTACTTTGACAAATAAAAGTGTCACATAAAACCACAGTAAGACACATTGATGTTTGTGGTCACAAAGTTAAAAAGTTCAAAGCGAATAGATGCATCAAGTAAAATCCTCAGAAAGCAACGGCATAAGGTGAAAACTAAACCGTCACATCTTTGTTGCAGTGTGATTTCTGATCATAAGTTGTATATTTTGTGTTCCTGAACAGGTTTAGACTTTATCCTGCTGCCTGAAAATCCATTTAATTGTCATGTCAAGGATGTGCAGAGAGAGCTGGTGCAAAATCTCTGACATGTCAGCAACCCTGGAATCTTCTTCCAACTTTAAAATCACCAAAATGTCACTTCAGCCTAGAAGAGATTATTTGTAATTAATCTCCAGCATTTCAAGGATTATTTGTTGTTTTTTGAGGATCCTCTACAAAAAGTGTAAAATGAAACCGATATTTTTCTCTCTGTTGTGTTTAATTCAAATTATGCAAGCGCTTCCTGAAGAACTGTCTTATTTTTTTAGCTGGTTTCCCTAAAACACCTTTCCTATTATCTCTGCCTATGGGATGTGTTTTTTCGCTAGAGTCCTCTCTGCCTCCAGGCACAAGAAGAGTCTTATCCTGTGGAGAAAAAAAAAAAACTACGTGTATCATCCTTCAGAGATTTACGCTTTAGGTTTATCCTGGATGATGACACAGAGTGGCCAAATACAGCGACTTCGCTGCAGGCTCTGCGCTGCTCCAGTTAAAGACGGGCTGACAGGAACACAGTTCAGCTCATGAAAACAGGAGAAGAAGAAGTGAATAAGATGACACACTGCTCTGTGTCACTTTCAATTTTAGAAACATAGAAGAAGAAAGAGAAAAATGGTGAATTTCAAAAGGGACATGTTACATTGAGTTAGGTGGGAAGTAAATGCCTCTTCATTTACGATTTATGAGTGAAATGATGATCCAAATACATGCAGCATATTTACCAGCTGTAAATAATTGCAACTCCTCCCAGGTTAATCAATAACTGTGTAACACTTAAAGTACATTATTGGCTGTCTGCACCATCAAATAAATATTGATAAACTGTAACTTAGAGTCTCACACTCCCCTCCAAAGCCGCTGCACACATAAAGCAGTGTAAAACATCAATTTAATGTTCAGTAATCATTAATTCAGTGGAAAGAATGAAGTGCAATCTTATAGTATGGACCCGTCACATGTTATTGTTCAACAATAAATCAGGAAATGTGGCAGATGGGCACAACGCTGGAGGGCAAACAGCTGATTATTTTACATGCTATCTGCAGCCGTGCCGCTGCGGTAGAACGACTCTGTTGACTAAATGAAACCCAGAGAAGTGGTTATGATTCATTTAGTGCTTCGCTCCTCAGCAAAGTGCGCTACACACAGACCTGTTGCTATAGCAACTGACAACAACGTCACGGTCTCTATTCATCAGAATTCAACACCAGAAAGCACTCAAACATTTCCCACACAAAGAACAGAACATTCATTACGTTACAGTTTAATGTTTTCAGCTTCAGTTTTGCGATTATTAATAAGTGGTAGCTGCAGTAGATTAGCTACTGCTGCTAACAGCTAAGCTAACACAGCAGTGGTGGATTAGCTAATTTAAACATCGGCTCTACTGATGATCTGTCAGAGTTGATGTGCCTTTTTTTATTTATATAACTGAACGGAAACACACCAAATTCCACACCACATCCACATGTCAAGGTTGTCATAGTCAAGCTAGCATAACTAGCAAAACCTTGCAAAACACTAACTTGTTATTTAGTGTGCAACATTTTGCTCAGCAATTTTCTCATAAGGGGAAATGTGCAGTGACTTAATGTGCTACAAAAAAGTCCTAACTAAAGGGAAAAGTAAATGGAAGATGGTTTAACCCAATAACAGGAAAACGCAGCACAATAACATCTGTAGATTATCATGCTTTATGTCGCCGCTGCGCAAAAACGTCTTTCTGATGGAGCTCATCTCGGTTTTGGCTCTGCTGTCAACATCTTCCTTTAATCTGTATCAAAACAGATAAAACGTGTTTTTTTCTGTTTGAGGTTATAATTTTGACTTTTGTTACCTCAGTAAAGAAAAGTAGGGGAAGTTGTTATTTTAATGAGAAAGAATAAAGAAAGTATGTTGGACTGTGATGCATTAAATTAGGAGCAAACAGAAAAAAAGAAATTGAGAAAAGCCTGACTCACTACAACCTATAAAAGATAATTGTTTCTGCAGTACAAGCTTAAATTTTAGCCAGTGTCAACAGTTTTACCATCTTTCACACTGAAAAACTTCTGTATGAAACATAAAAGAGATGTTTTTTTAGTCTCTTCCAGTCTGTAAGACGCATTAAATACCAAACATTAATCAGATCTGTGATGTTTTTGCTCTGACCGCCAAAGAAGAGTTGACTGTCTGCGGCGGGAGGAAGAGGGATGCTGGTGTGAGCCGTGGCTCCTTCGTCTCTGTCCACCGTGACGCTCAGACGGTTTTCCATCGAGTTCAGCTCCACAGAATGCCACTGGCCGTCATTCAGACCCGCTCCTGAACGTACGCACACACAGAAACAGCAGCAAGTCACATCACTGCACTACATCTCCATCCATAACAGGCACATACCTGATTAATTTAGCTTTTTACTCAATAAGCTGTGACCTATTTTCACTTGATTGTTTGATTATAAGCAACTCTCTCAGCATTATTTACATAAACCTGTCTCAACAAGCAATAAATTAATTAATTGCATGAAAAATTAAAATGAGGTCAATAATTTCAGGTTGCATAATTTATCATTTTTCTCTTTCTACCAAAAACTGGATGATAAAAATCTTCAGTCTGGTGTTTTAGACTCAAATAGGACAGGTTGATGGACAGGTTTGCAAACAAAAACTTCACAACTGATTTTATTTGTTATTTCTTTGTTGATATGATGCTAATGTTGCAGTGTTTCCATTAAACAAGAAACAAAATTAAAATCACATGTAAATAAGTTTGATCACACAATAAATAGCTAAAAAACATTGTCGTCCTACTACTTCCTGTCTTGTTCTTTGTCGTTTCCACCAGTAGTAACATCTGGTTCCAAAACACACCATTTTAATGCAAAGGAAAAACCCTATAATCAAAAAAACAGTTTTTTTTTCTAAATTATTGTGTTGAAGCAAATTTATTTTTGTATTTCCAATTTGTGCAATTTTGAGATCAGTAGCTGCGTTTCCATTACAACTGAGCTCAAAACTTTCCCGCTAATGTTAAAAAAAAATAAAATTTCATAATTGTGGTGTTTCCATTAAATAAGAAGCATGATTAAAATCACACTTAAATAAGTTTATTCACACAATAAGTCATTGAAAAACACAATGCACTGTCATCGTCCTATTACTTAATGTTATCTTCTTTGTCGTTTCTGGCAGTAGTAACATCCGGTTGTTGATCATGTGACTCATATGATGCAGAAAATTTTTTCCATTGCATTTTTTATGAAATAAACTAATTTTGATACAGCTGAAAACCCACCTCATCCTAAAAGAAAACTTTTCATCTAAAAACGTGAGGTGTTTTTTTCCCCAAAATTTCTGTGTTTCCATCAAACGAGTTTATTTTCGTAATTTCAATTTGTGCAAAGTTTTGGCCATTGGAAATAAACTACCATGAAAATTCCCTGAGTTTGTTTGTAGTTTATCTGACACTGAAGCCAAATTAAGCTGACGGGATCCTGACTTACCGGTGCTGAGCTCCAGCAGAGAATTTCCCTCTTTACTGATCTGAAGGCGAAGCCTGGCTTCACTCACATACAGGAAGACTGAGCCTTCCTGCTGCTGGAGGTCAAAGGTCAGCAGCAGCCCTGCCTTGTTCCACGTCCTGAACTGTAGCGTTATGGAAACGACCCCTGACAGCCATGATGTCAGCACAGGCAGCTGGAGGAAGCTGTGAGAGTCGGTGAACGTCACGGCGACAAAAACCGGCTCGCTGCAAGAAAAGGTCATGTTGCCCTGCAGAAAGAAGAGACAGGGAAACGACTGAAGCAGATGACAAACATAAATATTCATCAGCCGCAGCAGCGTAATCAGTCCGACTGCATGTCACAGAGGTCTCATCTCGGAGAAGTGACACCTGTACCGCCATATTGATAATAGAGTCAATTAAAAACATGAAGGTTATGCACCAATCTCAGGAAGCATTCTGCCCCAAATCTCCATAAACTATTACAGAAACCAGAGAGTCATGCCTGAGGCGCTTTGAACGCTTTAAAAATAAACTTCAGAGTTCAAATCATATCTAGAATAAGTCATAAACTTCTGCCTGTTCTGTTTCCTTCGATGCTGCTTCCTTTGCTTTGGGCTTCAACGATAATGAAAGAGAATATGATGACATTAAAGATGATGATGATGATGATGATAGCTCTGACCGTTAGCATAAAAATGAAAGATGGCGCCAGATACGGTCAAGCTAGTCCAGAGTTTAAGATCGTGATTTCATGTAAAAAAAATACAACAGATCACCAGGGGGGTCCAAGCTGTGGCCCGAGGGCCGATTTTGGCCCTTGGACTCAACTTCAGCTCAAGAATATGTTTATTGAACTTTTTATTTCTAATCAGGGTAAAATTATTACCAACATAATTTTATTACGATGAAAAACGTAAAAAATTACATATTTTTAGACTTTTGTAATAAGTAGAACCACATTTCATAATTTTTTTTATTTTGAAGTTTTATTTAACTTATTAAGCTCAGCAAACTATAACAAGCGTTTTGAAATCCTGTTCACATAACAGAATAAATTTATTCAACCGATTCTAGAACGATTTGAAAACAAAATGTCTTTTTTTTTAAATAAAGCAAAATAGTTTTAAACATTTGGATTTACAATGAATAATGTAAAATAATAAACTACTTTGATTGACTTAAGTGTTTTTTTTTTTCTTGCACTAAACGCAGTGGATAAAAATGCTTGGAGATTTGTAATTTAAGTACAGATAAATCCATAATATAATTTTCTGAGCTCAGCATTTTGATTCATAACATAGCATAACATAACATAACATAGCATAGCATAGCATAGCATAACATAACATAACATAACATAACATAACATAACATAACATAACATAGCATAGCATAGCATAGCATAGCATAACATAGCATAACATAACATAACATAACAACATAACATAGCATAGCATAGCATGACATAGCGTAGCATAAAATAACATAACATAACATAATATAACATAACATAACATAGCATAGCATGACATAGCATGACATAGCATAGCATAACATAACATAGCATAGCATAGCATGACATAGCATGACATAACATAACATACCATAGCATAGCATGACATAGCATGACATAGCATAGCATAACATAACATAACATAACATAGCATAGCATAACATAGCATGACATAACATAACATAGCATAGCATAGCCTAACATAGCATGACATAGCATAACATAACATAACATAACATAGCATAGCATAGCATAACATAGCATAACATAACATAGCATAACATAGCATGACATAGTATAACATAGCATAGCATAGCATAACATAACATAGCATAGCATAACATAACATAGCATAACATAGCATGACATAGCATAACATAGCATGACATAGCATAACATAGCATAGCATAACATAACATAACATAAGTCAGATAATTTTCAGTTTACAGTCGGTTTAGCCTGGAAGATAATATAAAAGTGTAACAAATATTTTCACCCCTAAATGTTTTCTGGTTGCTTTTAGGATTCAAATGTTTTTGATTATTAAATTAATTAATTTGCAAAAATGTGCAATTTCATAACTTTTGACTGAAATCTGAAAACAAAACACTGTATTTGTGTTTATTCCCAGGAGAGTCAGGTCATTTCTAAACAGGAAATCATAAGAAAGTATTGTCATGGGAGTGCAGCCACATGTAAACAGAGGATTAAACTGATGTTAAACCGACTCACCAGTGCAGTGACCTGCGGGCTGCGCTGTTTGGCCAGTTTGATCAGATTCAGCTCGTTGTATAAAAGGTTTTCCAGGCATCCATGGAAGTTCCTGTTGGGCAGGATTGGAGTTTGGAGTCCGTGGCTCTGGACCGCTGCCACACTGAGCTGCAAACAACATTAAAAACTACAAAATGTCACTCAATTTTATAAAGGAAAACCTTTTTAAAAATTCTATCTGAACATTATTTGCTGCTTTAAATGTTATGTAGAATATATTGAAGTCAAGCAATAGAAAAATACTGAGACAAACAAAAACTAAATACATTTCCCATCAATTCAGGTGGATTTTATCTGACGTATTTTCATCAGATGGGCATTTTTGGTTTGATTTAGTTCCAACACAGCAAATATTTTACTGAAATAAACGTAATGCTATAACACATGTTACACATTAATGGTTTAAGACCAATAATAAAAGGTCTTAAACTATTTTTTCTTCTTTTTGTTACTGCTAAGCCTGTCACAATAACAAATTTCCCAAAATGATAAATTGTCCCAGAAATTATTGCGATAAATAATGATAGTCATTTTGAGACCATTTTCATTTCACTACTACAATAATAATGCAACATTAATGTAAGTACAGCCTCTCAAAGATAGAAAAAACCTTTAATTTCTACATGATATTTAACAGTGGAACTGGAAAACATTTTAAATATCCAAAATAATAAAAAACTAAAATAGCTTTTCAAAAAAATATTCAGGTTTGACAGGGAAAACAGGCAAAAGAGGCAGGTAGTGCAAACTGAGTATATTTTTCAAAATGGCCGCTCTTTAACAGTACCAGAAGGAGAATATCTCTGATGATAGTCGTCCACATGGAAATAATTGATCTCTTTTTAATTTATCATACAATTAACTGATTTCTTGCAACCAAGTGTCAATTTTTCTGCAAAATTAAACTTTCAGGTGCAACAAACTCTTAGTTGGTTTTATGTGAGGCAGTAGTTTACTAATTGCAGAGTTGATTTTTGACTTAATACAGTTATTCTCCTGCTTTACATGTGAATAAACTGAGTAGTGACAGAAGCTCAGTTGGTTTCAGTTACTCTGTTTGGACGTAATGAAGTCCCTGCAGGTTCTGCTTGTTTGAAGCATTGGCTGCGGACGCCGGCAGGTGTTAATGGTGAGCGTATACAAAATGCATAATGTAGGTGACGGGCAGGGGCAAATGTGACTGGCTATCAAACATAATGAAAACTGTGTTCCTATACTTTAACACCATCTGTGATGCAACAGCTGCTGCTTTTCCTGCTTCGTCCTCAATATGAAACCATCACTGACCTCTATACTACGGCTTGATGTTTACCAGGAACATCATTCAAAACATTTCGGTGACCCAAAGTCCAGTTTTAACACTCAGCTAAAAAAATTATTCTCATTAATATTAATCAGCACTTACCGTTTTTACTTATTTTCATGTGCTGCTTGCATTAACATAATTAGGTTCTTATATAAATGATGCGACTTTAAGTAAATGTCACTTTGCTTTATCTGATGATGTTATATGAAGTTTAATCTCCAACTATTTTTGACCTTCATGACTTAATGTTGCAATATTAAAACACTTAAATAAATTTACCATAAATGTTACTGAAATTAGCCAGTAATGTTTAATCTCACGCTACATTATGCAGAAGCTCTGTCTGCACTAATGAACTTTTATTCACTTTAACATTTCTAACGTTTGGAAGGTGATGTTTTTATATGGGTTATTAATAAGTCTGGTTACTAACATGCAAATCCACTGTTTATCAAGTCATAACATTTTTATTACAAAATAGTTCAAATTAGGGTTCAAAGATGATATAAATCCAAATATGACTTGCAACACATTTATAGATTTACAAACAAAAAGCTGAAAACAGATAATTAAATTATGGAATGATGAAAGCAAGAACTCAGGAGAGTTTTCAACAAACTGATGGAAAAGAAAATATTTGAAGGTTTTAAGCAGGGGTGAAAGGGTTATGACAAAAAAACTGATTCTTTGTTGATTCCATTTAAAATAAATGGTTTGATAATCTGAAAATAGTCCTAATTTCTTCACATTTAAAGCCATGTAATCTGGATTTGAATCCAGGGTTCATGGAAGAAACGACACGTTATGAAAGCTTTACAGCAGATGTTCAGTGAAGATTTAAAACTCTCGATATAAGTTTTATGGTGTTAAGAAACAAAGCAGCAAACACAAAGACTAGCAAATCAAAGCGTATTAAAGAGTCTGAGGATTGTCGTAAAAGCTTTTATGTTTTGAAAAAAGCTTCGTGGCAGCATGAACTACTGAACTGTTTTAGTTTTGCGCCGTACCGTGTGAATGTGCCAGCGGCTGAGCTCGGCGGGGACGAGGACCTGCTGCGTGTTTTTATCCACCGTCAGGTTGAGGTGAGAGCCGAGCCGCTCCAGCTTCACATGATGCCAGTGCTGGTCGTCCAGCAGACTCCCGAGAGAAACCAGAAGTTTGCCCCCAGAACCCGAACTCACATCTGCAAAGAAAAGGTTGTCCAGTTAAACAGAAGACTAACTAATGATACTGAATCTGCAATCTACAGTAAAATCTGTTTTTTAAAATTCACATTTTACATGTTTACACTTCCATTTGGGTTTCTACTGCTACTTTTTTATTTTAATTTTTTATTCACCCATTTGTGTATATACAAGAAATATAACAGACTAACAAAAAGCCAAAGAGGTATTGATCTACAAAATAAATAACTTCCTGAAAAGTTACCTATGAGTTAGTTTTATTTCTAGTGTTAACAGAAACTAGACCAGAATCACTTGGTAAGATCTTCAGTCTTTGCAGTGAATTTGCTGCTGACATCTTCCTATCGAGGGAAAATAACTGATATTCCTACTTTACTCTGCTGTCTGTTGCATTAAAGTGCCACACAGTGCAAGTTTGACTCCAGGCTCCTCTTAAACTCTTATGCAGCTGTTTACAAAGAAAATTCCTGGAGGCTCCCAATAAATCACCGAAGACAAAGTGTAATAGAACAGGCAATTGTGTCAGTAATGGCCACAGTCCATTGTCTTCTACTTTATTTGCTAACTAGCTCGGCTCAGGGAGAATCATTCCAGTATCGCTGCCTGGATGCCCTGCGGGACGGTCCGGTTGCAGCTTTTTTTGCTTTGAGTTGAGAATAAAAGTGACTTTTGTTGCCATTATGCATTAATATTCAGGGGTTTTATTTCTTCAAAGCATAGCCAGGAACCGCAGCATAACCTTAATGTTGGGAATGCAGGGAAGAAAGTCAATTACTTAACAAGCAGCTGGACCCACTCGCTGCTCTGATCCCATCCTAATTTAGTCAGCAGTACTTACGTCGTTCGTCAGAGGAGCAAAGCGCCGGAGCAGGACGCGGTCGCTCGAAGTGCACTCACTGCTGCGCGTTACAGCTTCCCAGAGACAAATCACAATTGAACTTAATCATAGAGCAGCAGGATGCATTAAAGTCAGCTGGCATGTTGATGAATGTGCGGGGGAAATAAGGTGATTTTAAAAACGTGGACATAAATCTTAATGAGTGACTCAATTTACTGCAACTGCTCAGTCACCCACAAGCTGGGAGGAAAGGTCTCA
Source organism: Poecilia mexicana (assembly GCF_051168715.1). Taxonomy (NCBI): domain Eukaryota; kingdom Metazoa; phylum Chordata; class Actinopteri; order Cyprinodontiformes; family Poeciliidae; genus Poecilia; species Poecilia mexicana. Next base: position 336,077 of record NW_028263373.1, on the reverse strand, counting down.
CTACTATATTTACTTGTTTGTGTGCCTGTCTGCTAATTATAGCTTGGTATTTGTTGTGTTTTCACTGAGCCATTAATTTATGCAAATTTGTGTTATGGACCAAAATATTTCTTCTCCTGCAGAGTTTTGTGTTGTAGTTTTATGTGGCTCAGTTGCACAGTCAGCCGTTATCAACCATATTCAGCTACATTTTCCTCAGCTAGCTTGAGATCCACATGACAGCTGCAGGTATCTCTACTTCCACTAAAAATGTGCACAAAACTCTGTTCATATTTGGCTAATGTTGGAAAAACACGACTGCAATATTTCCATTAATCAAGAAATGCAATTAGAACCACACATGAATAAGTTTGTTCACGCGATGAGTCATTAAAACAAACCAAGGCACACCAACACCCAAAGTGTTTTTCCATTGTAGTTTTACAAAATAAACTAATTTTGATACGGTCAAATAAAAAACCACCTCATCCTAAAGGCAAAAGTTTTTATTGAAAAATTTGTTTTTTCAAAATAGTTGTGTTTCCATTAAAAAATATCTTCGTAATCCCAATCTGTGCAATTTTAAGGTAAATGTAAACGCACCCTGTGGCTTCCTCTCCATAACAAATGAGCTCTAAACCTCATCAATATTCCACCAATGTCAACAAAACAGTTTTGCAATTTGGTGTTTCTTTTAAATAAGAAACATGATTAAAATCACAAGTGAGTAAGTTTGTTCACGCGATAACTCATTAAAAAATGTGCCCTTGCATCATCCTCCAACCACTTCCTGTCGTCTTCTTCATGGTTTCCACCAGTAGTAACATCCTGTTGGTCATGTGACTCGTGTGAAAAAGGTTTAGGGTTTAGATATGGACAAAAAAACGAAACAAAACACATTGTCCTAGTGCACAAACTTTATCGAAAAACAAGTTTTTCCAAAATGGTTGTGTTTCCGATAATTGAATTTATTTCCAAAATGTCAAACTGCGCTACGACATGGTCGATGGCAGCGCAGCTTGTGCTGAAGGGAGCAGAGCGACCAGCAGGATCAGGCTGGGAATGTGAAAGATAAGCAAGAGGAGCCTCAGAGAATATCTCACGCTCTCCTACGGAGATAATTCGCTTTAACCTCTGGGTATTATCTTCACTCTGTTAGTTTGATCTTCTCCTTTCTTCTTTAATCTTCTGTCATCTTTTCCTTTATTTCCCTCTCTTCTCTCCTCTGCCAACAGCTGACTGTGGAGGGGCCTGTGTGGCTCAGAGTGAATGCTCGCAGCTACTGATCTAAATTACACAGTCTGCAAACTCCTGGGAGAGTCATGGTGGGAGGACGTTTGGTGCAGCTGTGAGAAAGAGAAGAATTTCAAAGAGCATGCAATTCAAAAAGGGAAATCAGTGAAAGGAATGCAGAACGACTACGGGAAGGTCAAAAAAGTACAACTGTATGAGTTGTCTGTGTGGAATTGAAAGAAGTGTTTTGGCTGCTAAGCTAGTTGAGATTCTGATTCCACCCCAAACTTTGTTTGATTTTAAGAAAAGTCTTTAAATTTCTCCAAATGTATGAACAGAAATCTGACAGGCTTATTGTTTTCAGTAGGTACGTTTCCATTGGCTGTAAGAGGAAGTGGTTGTTTGGTTGTGTTAAAAGTAAAACACTTTTTTTCACATCACGAGTCACATAAACCGGAACTTCAGAGCCACATAAATACACTTACAAAGTCAGCCTTCTGCCACCTGAAGGACATTTAAAGGACTACAGGACTAATGAAAGAGAGAAACTCATCCAGGCGTTTATGTTGAGTCGCATTTATTACTGCAACAGCATCTTCACAAGTCTGGTTTAAAAAACTAATCCTCCAGCTGCAGCTGATCCAGAACGCTGCTGCAGATGTTCTGACTAAAACCAGGAAGATGGAGAACATAACACCAGTTCCACTGAGAGAATAGACTTTAAAATACTGATGTTAGTTTACAAATCACTAAGCAATACATTAAAGACCTGCTGTTGGCATAGCAACCTTCCAGACCTCTCAGGTTTCTGGTTCTGGTTCTGCTCTGTGTCCCCAGAACCAGAACCAAACCGACCGAAACACTGAGTTCCTTTAAATCCAGATTAAAAACCTACCCGGTTAGAGCCGCTTATGAAACATAAGAAATGAAACATTGATCAACATCTTGATGTGTAATGTAATGTTTCAATAGTTGATTTTTGTGTTTTTATGATGTAAAGCACTGATTGGTAGCAGTGAAATCTACCAATTTCCCAAAAACCAAACTGTGTGATAATTTCTTTGAGCTGTGAGAGAGTTATGAATAAACAAGCAGCATAGAGAGGTTACTGCCAAGACAGGAAGAAGCACAATTCCCCCGAGTTTCTTCAAAATTGGATCAGCTCTAACTGAGATCAGATCTGACAAACAGCGTTCGGATAAAACTGCTTCCGACAGCTCGCCTCTTTTTATTTAAGGAACAAAACTCGCAGAAGGTATTAAATCCCATCTATGGATATGAGAACAGGGACGCTCTGCATAATTGCTGTTCAGTTTAGGCATTTAACTGACATTTGCTCAGTTATGAACAATGAATGAATAATGACTGAACAGAGACGGAGCGTCTGCAGACGAGAACGTCAAGATTATTTGAATTCAAATATTCAAAATGTGATCCGTCCTTCATCACGTCTTCAACAAAAACCTTGAATACTGATTACAGTTTTCGCCCAAAGGGAAAAATCTCACAGTAAGTTGTTGCATTACTACAGATAACAGGCAAAAGAACTGCATACTCTAAAGCTTTACAGAATGATTGCTGCAAAGCAAAGATCATTCTTTTTAAAAGTAATTATATCACACAATACACTTAATTGGACATTTTGGTTACATGACTTAAAATCTGGCAGTGATTAAAAAAATCTAATATTATGGCAGCGTATTAAGGTCATTGTAAAGAAATAAACAAAGAAAAGATTTTGGCTAAAAACCTGAAATTTTGAGATTAATCTTCAAACTTAGAAAGGTTGAAACTTTGCTAGAAAAACAAGGAAATTTTTTTTCAGAGATTTTCATGTTTTATTTAATAAGTTTTCATGTATTTTCCTGCAATTTTTCAACTCATAACTTTAGACATTTTTCCTAAAAAATTTCTGAGATTAAGCTGAATTTCTTTTTTTCCTCAAAATTTTCAACTTTTCACTCTCAGAAAATTCTTTTAAAGGAAATTTCCTCCTAATTTTCATCCATCTGTCATGGCTCTTATTCACAACAGGAGCCTAATTGATGTCAATGTTTGTTTTGAACTCAGAAGTCAAAATTTTGGAAAAAACCAAACAGAATTCAGGCCAAAGTCACTTTCATATAAAACAAAGGAAAAACTTCAGGACTGAGATGTTTAAATGCTCTTTAACAAACTGTCAGAAAACTTCAGAGATGCTGAAACACTGACTTCCTTTAAGTGAAGGCCAAAAACCCCTTTGATCAACAATAATTGGAACGTTGATCAATATATCAGATGTATATTTAATGATGATTTTGATGACGGCATTAGAACCTGTTCTAATGAGGAAACTAAAAAACACCTGACAGGATGGGAAAAGGAAATAGTCACTACTGAATGGATTTAAAAGGCTGAGTGTAAATGAATAAGCTGCTGAGGTCGGTACCTTGCTGGTGGTGGAGCAGCAGCTTTCCTCGCTCCAGCGCCAGGTTGAGGCTCTGGTCCCTCTGTCCCTTCGCGTGAAGCAGCGTTCCTGAATTCCTCAGGGTTTTAAACTTCAGGGAGATGCTCTCCCTCGCTGTCCAGCTCGTTCTGGCACTCAGTCTGTAGACAAGGCTGCTTTTCCCATCAAAACCCGCCACCTCAGAGGCTGCGAAACAGAGCAAAGCAGCTGTAAAGGTCTGATTCTTTACTATTTAAATCACATTAAATGCAGCAAATGATGTGGATGGTAAGGCTTGATTCAAAAATACAAACAGATGGCGCAACTTAATTTGCAAAAGTTAATGTCAAACGATATTTTAATTGAAGAGTTCAATAAGGAAAAATAAAGAAGAGTTTGTACTTAAACACAGTGAGTGTTTTTGCTAAACGTTTTCAGGAGTCACGCACCAGTTGGTAGATATTTTCTGCCGCTCTTCCTCTGCTCCAGCCAAGCTCTTAAAACTTGTATGAGTCCTTCTGTGGACAGCTGACTTCAGCTCTTACCAAAGATTTCCAATAGAGCTCAGCAGCTTGATTTGTGCCAAATGTTCCCCTGGTTTAAGACCAAACGGCTTTTCCTTTGTTTCTGCTACACAGAAACATCCTGGTGCTTTTTAGGAGTCATCATTCCTCAAATTTATTATCAGGAACAACATCATCATCTCCACCACATTTTAGAGAGAAATATTCAAAGTAAAGATGCATTTTCTACACAATTCAAGAGAAACAAGACATCTTGGCTGCAGACCAATCTGTGTATTGGTGCATCAATGTGTGTGGATCTGTGAGTGCAGTTGGGGTTGTGATATATCTGTAGCCCAATCAAACACTTCCCAGATAGAATATGAGAACTTATAAATGCCACTCAGCAGCAAGCTTCTGAATTTGTATCTCTTTTATAGAAGATAAAAATAAAATAAACCCTAACTTTTCATTCAGTTTTGATTTAAAACTGAATTTCTGCGGCGTCTTTGTGCCGCCAATTTGAGTGTGCAGTGAAATTGATGTGAGCGCATAAATCTGCGTAACCAAACAATAACTAGTGATGTTAACCGTCTATATCTAAAACTCGGTTGCTAAATATGCATCTGACATGCACTCCTCTATGACACTGCAGCTCCTTGGGTATGGAACACCAAGAGAGCCAAAAATGTTGTAAAACTGTATGTGTCTTTCACCCACAAGGTATGTTCTTAACATACAAATGACTGCATTCACAACTGAAAGTGTGTAAATCGGAGTTTCACATTATATTATGTAGATTCGTTGTAACTTTTTGTCTAATTCATTGAGAGTGTGTTTGCTAGTTTTTATTAGTTATTATGGGGTGCAGTAATTTACCAACAACTGACGTAAACTGCTTATATGGGGAAAAACAATTTCACATCATTTTGAAAGATGGTTACAAAGCATATTATATCCATTATTTTAGTTTATAAACACACAATAAAGTTCCAGTTAGTTCTAGTTTTTCCCTATTAATTATCATTTTTATTTCTTTCAGTTAATGAAAATATTTTCTCATTTTCATTTTTCATTATTTTATTAGCTTTAGTGAACTATAATAACCTTGATGTAAATAAATTACATTCCTCGCCAATCACATTTGGATCGTTTTCATCCAATCGGAGTATTTCTTGGATGAGAAAGAACCAATCAAAACCAAGAAGTCAAAATGCTCCAGGAAATGGCAGAAATACCCAAACAAACTGTAGCATTTAAGAAAAACACAACATGATACTCCTGAACTTTGTAACCTGATAATTTGTAGTTAAGCAAACAAACTGTGCATTTCCTCAACATGCTATAATTACTGTAACCACACTCACTGTATCTGCAGCCGTATATTTCCAGCCTGAGTCCGATCCGCCCGGTGGGGTTCCAGTCCAGTGGGATCAGCCGAAGGTAGCGGGCGATCACTGGCTGGTCAAGTTTGTACTGGACCACAGAGTCTGCGTTGCTGTTACCTGGAAACGCCTGAAGCAACACAACTAGATGTTAGTTTCTACACACAACCTAGATGTTGTAGCAATTCTGGATTTTCCATCAGCCTGTTGATATGTGCCATGGGCGCTAGTTTATGTTTCAGCTCTTAAAACTGTTACCTGCTCAGTTAACAGAACAGGTAATGTTCCTGACACACTTGAAAAGAAATCTCTGATCTGTCCGTTTGCGGAGCTATTGTCAAGCCGGTTGCCGTGGCAACGGCGTGTGTATGGACTGAAGCCGACCACTGAGAGCGAGACAAAAGAAGAGTTTGAATGATTTTTGAGTTGCTCTTCAGCCGTTTTTGGGCGTTATTTTTCCCTTTGCTGTGGCGAACTGCAGCCGCTGCAATTTCTGAATGTAATCAATAAAAACAGACCATACACCAGTAAAACCAACTGAACAAACGTGCTGGAGGTCTGTTTGAGTTGCTAGGTAACGTGTGGAACACGGTTGGGGTTGCTAGGTAACGTGTGAAACTCGGCTGGGGTTGCTAGGTGACAGGCAATCCTTGCTGATTCGTGAGGTAACATTCCAGAGATTTTTGAAACGGCTCATTTTCCAGACACCAAAAACTTTTTTCTTTTTAGAATCAGTAGAAACCCAAATGGAAGTATGGAGATGTTCAAAATGTGAATTTTGCATCAATATCTTGTCAATTCAAAGGGATTCAACTGTTGTACCGATTCCATCACTTGGTGACATAAAGTCTCCCCGGCGCTCAGCCTTGAGAAAACCATCTGCATTCTCCAACTTTGAGCTAACAGGGCATTGATCCCATCTGCTGATGACGCCTCTCCCTCTCTGTCCAGTGATCAATAACCCTTGGATCCCATTTTGTGTCCGTACTGAGCCTCTGTTAAAAGACTAATAGGTTCCATTTTCCCCCAATCAGCTGCCTTTGAAAATCCAGCAAGGTTGCCTGTGTGACAGTTCCCCACAGAGAAACACCTTATTTCGAGACAAATCCCCTAAAGACCAAACCAACTCTTACAAAAAGTTAACAGTTGTATTTTTGCATGCATGCATTTGAATGCACTCGCTTTGCTCCATCTACTGAAGTTTGTCAATGTGTGTGTGTTTGTTAGCTGATGAGCCTTTGTGAGCGCGATTAGCTTCTCTGGAGCTGAATAATTGTGATCTCGTTGCTTTGAAGGGTTGAGCCTGCTGGGCAGCCGAGCTTTAAGCTCAACAAATGGCTCAGTTTCCTGCTGAGGATGCCGAGGAACACGGCATCTCGTTTACTCGCCCGAGGACCTTTAGAAATATGAGCTGCTTCTGACAAGCTTTCAGTCAGGGGAGGAGAAACGGAGATGAAGGAAGGATGAAACTTTAAAAAAAGCATGGGAGGGTGGAGGGATTAACAACAGAGCAACTGGGGGTGAAGAAGTTCTCAATAAAAATATAATAACTTTAAAGCCTTTCATGAAGTCTACATGAAAAATTCTGCTGAATCAGGCGCAGCGACAAGTTTTAGCAAGAAACATTCATGCAGTGTAGCTTGTAGGCCTGGACAAAACGGCTGAAAATCTATCACTTATCACGATATACGGCTTCATGTTGATATCGATAATTAGTAAGTAGTTTTTTATTTTCAATATCCAAAATACTGCCAAACTAATTGTGCGAAGTTTCCTCCACGCCATTGTTTTTCATTTTTAAGCAGTTATGAGGCATTGTGGTGAAGCCTTAAACTGCTGTTGTGCAGATTCCTCAGCAGGTAGTTGCTAGGTAACCAAAGAATTAGATAGTTGCTAGGTAACCAAAGAATTAGATAGTTGCTAGGTAACCAGACAATTAGATAGTTGCTAGGTAACCAGAGAGTTAGTTGATTCCACCAACTTTGTTTAGCTGGTTGTGAAAGGTGAAGCGGCAAAAGCCTTTCCTCTGCCTACATTTCCCAGAATGCTGTGCATGACTACCAGTCAGCATGTTAGACTGAGGGAAACATTTCAAACCCAAAACAATGACAGTACTTATATAATGTTTTGTTATGGAAAATCCATTTTTTAAAATAATTTTGTACTTCCATTTTGGTTTCTACTGCTTCTAAAAACACCCTAAGCACTGGGGAAAAAAATGCTGATTTTTGTCAATAAGTTGATGTGTTTTGGTGTCTGGAAAATGAGCCACTTCAAAAACGTTTTCAATGTAACATCACAAATCATTGTTGCCTAGCAATCCACACTGAGTTCCAGTACATTTGGTCAGCTGATTATATCACTGACAAAGTGTTTAGTTGTTGACTTACCATCCAGAAACCACTTGCTGCATTTTTGTTGGTTGTGCAGGAGGATCCACTTTTGCTTTTCAAAGATGTATGGTTGTGTAATTGCACATTTGTTTGCAGCCATTTTCAGGTGCAAGTGTAAACCTTGAGTTGGTGGGCGTGGCCAGCAGGAGCTTATTGGGATTTAAAGCGACAAGACGCCCTAAAACAGCTCAAAATACTCAAAATCTTACTATCTAGGAATGATTTTGTGTAAAAAAAAAAAGAAGAAAAAAAAAGAATGTAATTAACATGTTTTGTTTAAGCCATAAGCCTATCCTAAATTTAAGGAAGAATAACAGATCACCTTTAATTTTACTAGAAAGTTGGTTGTTACTAAGATGCCAGCATTTAGGCAATAACCACAAGACTGAAAGGCTAAAATTACAAAAAACTTTTAATAATGTACTTAGCTGTAAAGTATAGTAAAGTAAAGGTAGTGATAAAGTCTCCAGTACTTCATAAAAGTAAAACTCAGATGATTTGGTTTTTCTCCTTGGGGATAAATCTGAGTTGCTAACATCAGGAGGAAGCTGTGACTGAAGCAGCTGTTTTTACAGTCAAACTCGCACCTTTTCTGTGACACTAAGCCACCCTGACTAATACATGCAGATTTAAGCGCAATCTGGCAGCTGATGAGGAAGCACCGCCTCACGCGCTGAGTCTCAAATCAAGTTGTTTTAACGCTGAAGAAGCCATACCTTCATTTTTTCAGGTGATGTGTCCTGGGGAGATTTTATGTTCTTCACACGATGCGAAAATCTTCTTTGCAAGTCTGAATTACAAGTCTCGCCACAGGTGGATATAGTTTGAAGACGGGTGTTCCCTTTCTTCTTAAAAGGAAAAAAAGGACGTCTGGAAGTTTCCCGAATAACAAATCAAATAGTAATCGAACTGCTGCACACGTACTTACAGAAAGTCATCTTCTCTAACTCTTAAAGGTGACTTATTATGATTCCTGGAACAGGTTATGATATACAAAATGTTTATTACATTCTTTGCACAAAATCCTTCTTAGATAAAGAGATTTTGAGTATTCTGAGATCATTTCAGAATGAGTCTTGTCACTTTAAATCCAAATAAGCCACACCCCTAAACTCATCGTTAACACTCACACCTGAAAATGGAGGCACAATTATACAACTGTACATCTTTGAAAAGCAGAAGTAGGGCCTCCTGCACAACCAGCAAGAATGCATCAAGTGGTTTCTTGATAGTAAGTCAGCAACAAAACTCTTATCTTTTCCAGCAGCCATTGTACAGCAGTAAAACCAGATGATCAAACACGCTGGAACTCAGCTTCAGTTGCTAAGTAACAGGCGGCCTTGGTGGGGTTGCTAGGTAACAGCTGATTTGCAACATTACATTCCAAAGGTTTTTGAAATGACTCATTTTGCAGACACCAAAAAACAGTTGTGTGTTGGCTTTTTTTAAGGTGTTTTGGTCGTTTTGAGAAGCACAGAAACCCAAATGAAAGTACAAAAACTTGCAAAATGTGACTTTTGCCTTGATACGTCCCCTTTAAAGTTGTTTCTTCATTAAAGACAAGCATTTTGAGCTCAAAATGTGATGAAACTGTAGGTTATGTTTGTAAACAAATGAACAGTTCCACCCAGTGAGGAATCAAAATGATACTTTTGTCCCTGCTTGTGCGCTCGTTTTGCTGCAGATTTATATTTCTAGCTCAATCCTGACACCGTTATGTAGATGGACTCTCATGATGAACGTGTTAGTTAGGGTTCATTCAGCAACTCACTGGAGGACTGTTTGGGAATGGACACCTTTGCCAGGCGGTGTTTTCCTACAACAGCGTCGACCTCCAACAAGCAGAAGTTAAACAGCAGCCAGACATGATCACACTACCTGTGGGTTTCCTTACGGCTCAGTTTGCTGTTAACATTTAGAGAATGTTAACATTCTCTAAATGTTAACAGAGAATGCTAACATTCTCTGTTAACATTCTCTCATAACGTGGCAAGTAACGTGGTTACCTGCCAGTAACCACGTTACTGGTTACTGGCAGTAACCAGTAACCAGTAACTGGTTCACCTCGTTACTGGTGAACCAGTAACGCATGGTTCACCATGCGTTACTGTTTCCAAATATCAAATTTCTTCTGTCAACTCAGAATTCAAAAGGTGTTTTAGTGTGACTTAATTAAATTATGCAGAAGTCTGGATTCCAGGCTGAATGGTGGAACAGCGAGAGTAAGGCTGGACGACATGGCTGAAGAATAAAATCTACAATTTGTTTTATACCTGAATTTCTCAAAATTCTGACTTTTCATTTAGGAATTCTGTGATTAAAATCAAAATTCTGACTTTTGATTTCAGATTTACGACAACAAAACCTAAGGATTTGGATTTACTTTGGATTTCAAAATTCTGAACTTGAAATCAAAATTATAGTTTGAAGACTGGTGTTGCCTTTCTACTTAAAAGGAAAAAAAGATGCCGAAGTTTTCCAAATTTCAAATCAAATAGTAATTGAACTGCTGCACATGTGGTTGCAGAAAGTTATTTAGATTTAAATCAGAATTCTGACTTTAATCTCAGAATCCTGACATTAATCTCAGAATCCTGACTTTAATCTGAGAATCCTGACATTAATCTCAGAATCCTGACCTTAATCTGAGAATCCTGCCTTTAATCTCGGAATCCTAACCTTAATCTCAGAATCCTGATTTTAATCTCAGAATCCTGACCTTAATTTCAGAATCCTGACCTTAATCTGAGAATCCTGATTTTAATCTGAGAATCCTGACCTTAATCTGAGAATCCTGACCTTAATCTCAGAATCCTGACCTTAATCTGAGAATCCTGATTTTAATCTCAGAATCCTAACCTTAATCTCAGAATCCTGATTTTAATCTCAGAATCCTGACCTTAATCTCAGAATCCTGACCTTAATCTGAGAATCCTGATTTTAATCTGAGAATCCTGACCTTAATCTGAGAATCCTGACCTTAATCTCAGAATCCTGACCTTAATCTGAGAATCCTAACCTTAATCTCAGAATCCTGATTTTAATCTCAGAATCCTGACCTTAATCTCAGAATCCTGACCTTAATCTCAGAATCCTGATCTTAATCTCAGAATCCTGATTTTAATCTCAGCATCCTGATTTTAATCTCAGAATCCTGATTTTAATCTCAGAATCCTGACTTTAATCTCAGAATCCTAACCTTAATCTCAGAATCCTGACTTTAATCTCAGAATCCTGACCTTAATCTCAGAATCCTGATTTTAATCTCAGAATCCTGACTTTAATCTCAGAATCCTAACCTTAATGTCAGAATCCTGACCTTAATCTCAGAATCCTGATTTTAATCTCAGAATCCTGACCTTAATCTCAGAATCCTGACCTTAATCTCAGAATCCTGATTTTAATCTCAGAATCCTGATTTTAATCTCAGAATCCTGACTTTAATCTCAGAATCCTAACCTTAATGTCAGAATCCTGACCTTAATCTCAGAATCCTGATTTTAATCTCAGAATCCTGATTTTTAATCTCAGAATCCTGACCTTAATCTCAGAATCCTGACCTTAATCTCAGAATCCTGATTTTAATCTCAGAATCCTGATTTTTAATCTCAGAATCCTGACCTTAATCTCAGAACCCTGATCTTAATCTCAGAATCCTGATTTTAATCTCAGCATCCTGATTTTAATCTCAGAATCCTGATTTTAATCTCAGAATCCTGACTTTAATCTCAGAATCCTAACCTTAATCTCAGAATCCTGACTTTAATCTCAGAATCCTGACCTTAATCTCAGAATCCTGATTTTAATCTCAGAATCCTGACTTTAATCTCAGAATCCTAACCTTAATGTCAGAATCCTGACCTTAATCTCAGAATCCTGATTTTAATCTCAGAATCCTGACCTTAATCTCAGAATCCTGATCTTAATCTCAGAATCCTGATTTTAATCTCAGAATCCTGATTTTAATCTCAGAATCCTGACTTTAATCTCAGAATCCTAACCTTAATGTTGGAATCCTGACCTTAATCTCAGAATCCTGATTTTAATCTCAGAATCCTGATTTTTAATCTCAGAATCCTGACCTTAATCTCAGAATCCTGACCTTAATCTCAGAATCCTGATTTTAATCTCAGAATCCTGATTTTTAATCTCAGAATCCTGACCTTAATCTCAGAACCCTGATCTTAATCTCAGAATCCTGATTTTAATCTCAGAATCCTGATTTTAATCTGAGAATCCTGATTTTAATCTCAGAATCCTAACCTTAATCTCAGAATCCTGATTTTAATCTCAGAATCCTGACCTTAATCTCAGAATCCTGACCTTAATCTCAGAATCCTGATTTTAATCTCAGAATCCTGACCTTAATCTCAGAATCCTGACCTTAATCTCAGAATCCTGATCTTAATCTCAGAATCCTGATTTTAATCTCAGCATCCTGATTTTAATCTCAGAATCCTGATTTTAATCTCAGAATCCTAACCTTAATCTCAGAATCATGACCTTAATCTCAGAATCCTGATTTTAATCTCAGAATCCTGACCTTAATCTCAGAATCCTGACTTTAATCTCAGAATCCTGACTTTAATCTCAGAATCCTAACCTTAATCTCAGAATCCTGACTTTAATCTCAGAATCCTGACCTTAATCTCAGAATCCTGATTTTAATCTCAGAATCCTGACCTTAATCTCAGAATCCTGACCTTAATCTCAGAATCCTGATCTTAATCTCAGAATCCTGATTTTAGTCTCAGCATCCTGATTTTAATCTCAGAATCCTGATTTTAATCTCAGAATCCTGACTTTAATCTCAGAATCCTAACCTTAATCTCAGAATCCTGACTTTAATCTCAGAATCCTGACCTTAATCTCAGAATCCTGACCTTAATCTGAGAATCCTGATTTTAATCTGAGAATCCTGACCTTAATCTGAGAATCCTGACCTTAATCTCAGAATCCTGACCTTAATCTGAGAATCCTGATTTTAATCTCAGAATCCTAACCTTAATCTCAGAATCCTGATTTTAATGTCAGAATCCTGACCTTAATCTCAGAATCCTGACCTTAATCTGAGAATCCTGATTTTAATCTGAGAATCCTGACCTTAATCTGAGAATCCTGACCTTAATCTCAGAATCCTGACCTTAATCTGAGAATCCTAACCTTAATCTCAGAATCCTGATTTTAATCTCAGAATCCTGACCTTAATCTCAGAATCCTGACCTTAATCTCAGAATCCTGATCTTAATCTCAGAATCCTGATTTTAATCTCAGCATCCTGATTTTAATCTCAGAATCCTGATTTTAATCTCAGAATCCTGACTTTAATCTCAGAATCCTAACCTTAATCTCAGAATCCTGACTTTAATCTCAGAATCCTGACCTTAATCTCAGAATCCTGATTTTAATCTCAGAATCCTGACTTTAATCTCAGAATCCTAACCTTAATGTCAGAATCCTGACCTTAATCTCAGAATCCTGATTTTAATCTCAGAATCCTGACCTTAATCTCAGAATCCTGACCTTAATCTCAGAATCCTGATTTTAATCTCAGAATCCTGATTTTAATCTCAGAATCCTGACTTTAATCTCAGAATCCTAACCTTAATGTCAGAATCCTGACCTTAATCTCAGAATCCTGATTTTAATCTCAGAATCCTGATTTTTAATCTCAGAATCCTGACCTTAATCTCAGAATCCTGACCTTAATCTCAGAATCCTGATTTTAATCTCAGAATCCTGATTTTTAATCTCAGAATCCTGACCTTAATCTCAGAACCCTGATCTTAATCTCAGAATCCTGATTTTAATCTCAGCATCCTGATTTTAATCTCAGAATCCTGATTTTAATCTCAGAATCCTGACTTTAATCTCAGAATCCTAACCTTAATCTCAGAATCCTGACTTTAATCTCAGAATCCTGACCTTAATCTCAGAATCCTGATTTTAATCTCAGAATCCTGACTTTAATCTCAGAATCCTAACCTTAATGTCAGAATCCTGACCTTAATCTCAGAATCCTGATTTTAATCTCAGAATCCTGACCTTAATCTCAGAATCCTGATCTTAATCTCAGAATCCTGATTTTAATCTCAGAATCCTGATTTTAATCTCAGAATCCTGACTTTAATCTCAGAATCCTAACCTTAATGTCAGAATCCTGACCTTAATCTCAGAATCCTGATTTTAATCTCAGAATCCTGATTTTTAATCTCAGAATCCTGACCTTAATCTCAGAATCCTGACCTTAATCTCAGAATCCTGATTTTAATCTCAGAATCCTGACCTTAATCTCAGAATCCTGACCTTAATCTCAGAATCCTGATCTTAATCTCAGAATCCTGATTTTAATCTCAGCATCCTGATTTTAATCTCAGAATCCTGATTTTAATCTCAGAATCCTAACCTTAATCTCAGAATCCTGACCTTAATCTCAGAATCCTGATTTTAATCTCAGAATCCTGACCTTAATCTCAGAATCCTGACTTTAATCTCAGAATCCTGACTTTAATCTCAGAATCCTAACCTTAATCTCAGAATCCTGACTTTAATCTCAGAATCCTGACCTTAATCTCAGAATCCTGATTTTAATCTCAGAATCCTGACCTTAATCTCAGAATCCTGACCTTAATCTCAGAATCCTGATCTTAATCTCAGAATCCTGATTTTAGTCTCAGCATCCTGATTTTAATCTCAGAATCCTGATTTTAATCTCAGAATCCTGACTTTAATCTCAGAATCCTAACCTTAATCTCAGAATCCTGACTTTAATCTCAGAATCCTGACCTTAATCTCAGAATCCTGATTTTAATCTCAGAATCCTGACTTTAATCTCAGAATCCTAACCTTAATGTCAGAATCCTGACCTTAATCTCAGAATCCTGATCTTAATCTCAGAATCCTGATTTTAATCTCACAATCCTGATTTTAATCTCAGAATCCTGACTTTAATCTCAGAATCCTAACCTTAATCTCAGAATCCTGACTTTAATCTCAGAATCCTGACCTTAATCTCAGAATCCTGATTTTAATCTCAGAATCCTGACTTTAATCTCAGAATCCTAACCTCAATGTCAGAATCCTGACCTTAATCTCAGAATCCTGATTTTAATCTCAGAATCCTGATTTTTAATCTCAGAATCCTGACCTTAATCTCAGAATCCTGATCTTAATCTCAGAATCCTGATTTTAGTCTCAGCATCCTGATTTTAATCTCAGAATCCTGATTTTAATCTCAGAATCCTGACTTTAATCTCAGAATCCTAACCTTAATCTCAGAATCCTGACTTTAATCTCAGAATCCTGACCTTAATCTCAGAATCCTGATTTTAATCTCAGAATCCTGACTTTAATCTCAGAATCCTAACCTTAATGTCAGAATCCTGACCTTAATCTCAGAATCCTGATCTTAATCTCAGAATCCTGATTTTAATCTCACAATCCTGATTTTAATCTCAGAATCCTGACTTTAATCTCAGAATCCTAACCTTAATCTCAGAATCCTGACTTTAATCTCAGAATCCTGACCTTAATCTCAGAATCCTGATTTTAATCTCAGAATCCTGACTTTAATCTCAGAATCCTAACCTCAATGTCAGAATCCTGACCTTAATCTCAGAATCCTGAGTTTAATCTCAGAATCCTGATTTTTAATCTCAGAATCCTGACCTTAATCTCAGAATCCTGACCTTAATCTCAGAATCCTGATTTTAATCTCAGAATCCTGATTTTAATCTCAGAATCCTGATTTTTAATCTCAGAATCCTGACCTTAATCTCAGAATCCTGACCTTAATCTCAGAATCCTGATTTTAATCTCAGAATCCTGATTTTAATCTCAGAATCCTGACTTTAATCTCAGAATCCTAACCTTAATCTCAGAATCCTGATTTTAATCTCACAATCCTGATTTTAATCTCAGAATCCTGACTTTAATCTCAGAATCCTAACCTTAATCTCAGAATCCTGACTTTAATCTCAGAATCCTGACCTTAATCTCAGAATCCTGATTTTAATCTCAGAATCCTGACTTTAATCTCAGAATCCTAACCTCAATGTCAGAATCCTGACCTTAATCTCAGAATCCTGATTTTAATCTCAGAATCCTGATTTTTAATCTCAGAATCCTGACCTTAATCTCAGAATCCTGACCTTAATCTCAGAATCCTGATTTTAATCTCAGAATCCTGATTTTAATCTCAGAATCCTGATTTTTAATCTCAGAATCCTGACCTTAATGTCAGAATCCTGACCTTAATCTCAGAATCCTGATTTTAATCTCAGAATCCTGATTTTAATCTCAGAATCCTGACTTTAATCTCAGAATCCTAACCTTAATCTCAGAATCCTGATTTTAATCTCAGAATCCTGATTTTAATCTCAGAATGCTGATTTTAATCTCAGAATCCTGACCTTAATCTCAAAATCCTGATTTTAATCTCAGAATCCTGATTTTAATCTCAGAATCCTGACCTTAATCTCAGAATCCTATCTTTAATCCCAGAATCCTGACCTTAATCCCAGAATCCTGATTTTAATCTCAGAATCCTAACCTTAATCTCAGAATCTTGACCTTAATCCCAGAATCCTGATTTTAATCTCAGAATCTTGACCTTAATCCCAGAATCCTGACCCTAATGCTCATTCGTGAGTCGTTACAAACTTTACCCCCAAGCTGTCCTCCTGCCGGTGTTGCCTCCAGTTGTGTCCCGTGTCGCTGAACATCAGCAGGTAGGACGTCAGCCAATCAGAGCTGCCGTAGCGGCCCTGCGTGGCCACGGCGGTAATCTGGGTCCGTCTCTGCAGATCCACCTCCAACCACTGGTACTTATCTGACCACAGAGGAGACCAGCCTCCAGCTCCTGTACCAGTTACACACAACAACAAATCAGCTCAGATTCTTTCATCCAGTTTCAGGTACAATCACAAAGTAAAGATATTTGTAGAGTTTGAATTCAGTGACTTTAAAATCTGCAGCACACTGTGGTGAGATTTTGCTGCGCTCGTCTTCTGCTCAGTATTCTTATTCTGGGAAGCCACCCAGGCTGTTTACAAAGCTCCACATTTTATCCACAAGCCACCAGGACTGAGCACAATGTGGTTCAGAATAACTGGAAATCGTGTCTATTCACATTTCCATGCTGATGTGACGGCAGCCTGTGAGCTGCGACATCTGTCCTCTCCACAGCGATTAGCAGAACACGGTCGGGCCTCTGGAGGGAAACGCGCCTCAGCGCATCCTGACAGCAGCTGGAGCAGCAGCTGGAGAGGGCATCCAGCTATGTATGGGGTTTGTTCACACCGTGTTCGCAGTGAAGGCTGGCAAAAATCCCATTAAGACCAAAGGAACTGTGAAGAATACACTGGTATGACTTTGGTTGGAATAAAGCACCAAATCGGGTTATTTTTTATCTCAAGAGAATCACTTATGTATTTTAGCATAAAAATACTGATAATACACACTCTCACTTATTGAATATGACTGTATTGGCATTAAATTAAATAGTTGATAAGGAAAATTCGTCCAAAAAAGTATTTGGGAAAAAGTTTACTCAAGTACTGGGTAACTGATAAAATTATCAGTCATTTAGTATTTAAAAATTACATAATTAGACGGACCAAAATATAAAGTTAAACTGAATTTTTGGGATTTTAAAGACCAAAATGACAATAATTCAGTTAAGTAATAAAAATAATAAAATCAGGCAAAAGAAAATGTTTGACATCAGTTATTTAGATAAAAAACTAAGGAAACTTCAACAGAAACTGCAGGTGTGTGTCTGGTTAAAACATGTTTGTTTTACATTCAGTGGGTAGAAAATCCAGAAGTTTTCCTCAGGTAAGAGTAGAAATACTTCATGATAAAATTACTCAAGTAAAAGTAAAAAGTACAGCCTATTAGAAATACTCCTAAAAGTTTTTTATTTTTCCCAAAAACATTACCCAAGTAAATGTAACTAGTTGCTGCCCCACTATGAGTGCAATGAAAGGTAGTGAAGTTTGTTTTCATTTGAGACAAAAACAAAAATCTTTTTATGATACTTCTTCTTCTTTTCAGCTCAAATTTTATTAGACAAATTTCTTAATTGTTTGTTTTGTTGCTCTGTAATTTTATTTTATCAACCAGTAAATGAGGTCAAATAAAAAATACACATATAGCTCCGGAAAAACATTAAGATAAACCACTTAAAATGATCAGTTTCTCTGATTTTACTTTTTATATGTTTGCGTTTGAGTAAAATGAACTTTGTTCTTTTATTCTACTGATATGTCTATGAAAGTCCATAGTATTTATTTGCAGGAAATGAAAAATAGTCATAATAATGAAAAAGATGCAGCTCTTTCAGACCTCAGATAAAGCAAAGAAAACAAGTTTATGTTTATTTAGATGCAACAATAAAAATGTTTTAACTCAGGAAGAGTTCAGAAATCAGCATCTGGTGGAAGAACCAGCAGGTTTTCAGTGGGTTCAGTGCAGTGGGCTCTTCATTCACATTTCCTACTGACATTATGAAGATCAGTGTCTCTAGAAATATACTTGATTTTTAAAGTTTTTTTCTCTTTTTACTTCAAATTGTGATCATGTTTTGATTGTTTTCCATAATAAATCCACATTGGAAAATAATTTTTATCACTACTGAGATGCAAAGCAATCACTTTTGTCAATATGAAAAACAAATACAAGCAGTTTTCTTCTTTCCCTTTTGAACAAAAACATTTTAACATGTTGAAAACATGAAGCAACAGCTTTTCAATGGAAGAAGCTTTTGTCTCAGACTCTTTTCTTCTCTTTCCTGCTCATTATGGCATCCTAAAGGTCAAAGCTAATAAGTAGCTCGGTAAAAGACATAGACACTGACAGCGCAAGTGAAGAGCGCAGACAGGCCGACCTTTACTCATTACAGCCGGACTGGAGACGACAGACGCAGGAAAGAAAGAGGATGAGAGCGTGACAAAGAGAAGAGCATCAACCCACGGCTGCAGAAACCAGGAGAGGGTCAACGTTGCCCTGGTGGGCAACACCTGAGGGATGAGCAGAAACTGGTGAATTTATTCAGCAGCTGTGGCAGAATAACTCCTTCCCCCTAAACATTATACCTTTTGTCAGACATTTTATGTTTTTAAACTCCTGGTGGGAGAAAATCTTTGCTTCAGTAACTGCTTGTAATGACTCCGAAGCATTTGAACGACTCTTTGTGGTAACTGAGGTTAAAGACGGGTCAGGAGGATTATAGCGCTGGTCTGCTGGACGTTCAAATTACCTCATTACAGCAGCAAATCGACAAACATCAAGACTCTGAACGGAGGCTAAGCTAGCCAAGCTAGCACCGAGAGAGGCAGGTGGCAAAATTTTACTAAATATCTGAGAGAAATTTGATTTAAACAAATCAAAACACCACCGATTATAAATGATTTTAACTTCTAGCTGATGAAGTTAGAAGTTAACTGAATGAGGTCACTGACTTTTACTTTAACCTTATATAATCTGAATATTTCAACATTAGTCAGATACTTTTTAGGAATCGCAAAAAAAGTAATAATAATAATAATAATAATAATAATAATAATAATAATAATAATAATAATAATAATAACCCGGTTCAAGCATGCTTGTTTCTGCACAGAGGCACATTAATTGGCTTATAGTTCATCATACAGAAAAGTAGTTTCTAAATTAAAATCATGTTTTTGGTCAAAAAACAAGTATCAGATGTTTTATTTATTCATTCTGTAGATGTTAAAACAACACAATAAATAAACTACACTGTAAAGCATTTTAAGCTGGTTTAAAATGAATATGAAAGTTCACCTGCTATCTTGAAAATAAAATTAAAGTCAACTAGAAAATTACTTTGGTTTTAACCCAGACATTAATGTTCGCCAAGTAAATTCAACAAGAGACGTCTAATCATTGTTTTTAAGTTCAGATAGCTCATTAGTCTTCAATTGTAAGTCATTTTAATTTAATACTGTAATTTAAATCAAATCATTATTTCGCAATATGCAAGAAAACTGACTTTATGTAGTTGAACATGGGCATATTTCTGAGTCATTTTCTCCCACTTTATCAAGTTAAAATAACCGCTTATTTTAAGTCAGAAGAATTTAAATTACGAACAAAATATCTCATTAGGTATTTTATAAAATATTCCACTCAGGAACACAGCTCATGCATTTTGAAAATGCATTTTCCTCAACTATTGCTAACTGACAGATGCATTAAAATGAATATTTGCCTTAAAGCATACAAGAGGCGTGTCAAAGTAACACACATCCACCTCACTACAACACAAGACACAACAACATGCCGCTAAGCACCCTGGGAAATAGTCCCCACTCTTTCAGTTTCCTTTAATCACTTGGGCTGTTTTTACTTTAAATCCAAATATGGTGCAGTTCAGCTTAGGTTGCTAGGTAACGGGCAGAGTTCCACTGGGGTTGCTAGGTAACAGGCAGAGTTCCACTGGGGTTGCTAGGTAACGGGCAGAGTTCCACTGGGGTTGCTAGGTAACGGTATAGCCTCCATAGGGGTTGGGCAGTGGGGAGGGTTTTTGAAACCTCTCATTTTCCAGACACCAGAAAACATGATCTTACTACCAAAAAACAGCTGGATAGGTTTTCTTAATCAATTGAGCTATTTTTTGTTTTGTTTTGAAGCAGTGGAAACCCTAATGGAAGTGTAAAAATGTGCAAAATGTGAATTTGTCCACTACCTATGTGACCCCCAAGAAGTATACTTTAGTGGAAAATTGTTGAGCAGTGCAGTGATAAAATGTTCCAGGTCAGGGAAACTCAAGGATTGATGTAAGACACTAACAGCATCTGATGCACTGGGAGCTAAACTTACATGAGTTTGTTTTCCCACGCTCCCAAACCTGCTGCCATTAAAAGTCATAATCCATCGCTAACACCACCAGTCCTTGGCCTGCGTCCTAGCACAGAGCCAGGAGGAAACATCCAAAATAACACTGCTGCAATGCTTTCATGGTACCTCAAATACATACACACAGAATCAGTTACAGTTATCTACTTACAGGAGACGTTACATTAATTATAGGAAAACTTAGTGTACCCTCAGTAGCTAACCTATATTTTTACACTACTTTTTTTCCAAACAGGCAGAGGTGGTAAAGAACCAAAAATAGTACTCAAGAAAGAGTAGCACTACTTCAACATATGTTTACTGAAGTAAAAGTAAAAAGTAGAAATAAAAAGTACAGCGTAGTAAAAACACTGTTAAAAGTATTTTTTTTTTCTAAAAAGTTACTCGAGTAAATATAATCGGGTAAATGTAACTAACTCTGCTTATAGATGACTGCATTTTTGTTTCAGATGTATTTATTTGCTCATCAATTTTAGTTTTAATCAAATAAAAAGAAGTTGTTGCTGCTGTAATCAGAGAAGCGTGTCTTCGGCTGCCTGCTGTCAGAGCTAAACCCGTCTGCTGGGGACAGTTAAAGGCCAATATCTCTGCAGCCATCCAAACAGGATCACTTCAGATGGTAAGATGCACCATCTGAAAAGGAACGCTTGTTTTACTGCATGTTGTGACATCACTGTCATTGCTGGACTAGCTCAGCTGCAGCGGCGAACAGTTATGATGAGGCAGCCAATGGCGGTCCTGTCCTCCGGTCAGGCATCAACCTGGCTCAGGAAGGGGCCTGACTTTTATTGTTGTGTTTTAATTTGAGCTTTTTAGCATTTAAAAGGGACGTATTATGCAAAATTCACATCTTGCACGTTTTTGTTCTTCCATTTGGGTTTTTACTGCTTCTAAAAACAGACAAAGCGCTTAATAAAACGAAATAGTTTTATGTTTTTAGGTCTCTGGAAAATGAGCCATTTAAAAAACCTCCGGAATGTAACGTCACAAATCAGCAGGCACTGCCCGTTACCTAGCAACCCATGTGAAGCCTAACCTGTTACCAAGTAACCAAAGCAGCACTCCAGCACATTTGGTCAGCTGGTTTTACCGCTATATGAGCTGTACAATGGCTACTGGAAAAGAGAAGAGTTTTGTTGTTGATTTACCATCCAGAAACCAGATTGCTGCATTCTTGTTGGTTGTGAAGGAGGCTCTACTTCTGCTTTTCAAAAATGTATGGTTGTATAGTTACATTTCTGTTTGCTATGATGATGTATTAGGCCACTGTAGACAGTTAAAAAAAGAGAACAAAATTTCTACAGATATTTTCTAAAAAAAGAAAAACAAATTTTTTTTGAGTCAAAAATTCGATACTCAGAAATATCCAAGTTTTTTTCTTTTAGAAAATTTCTGAAAATCATCTTAAAATTTAAAAAAAAAAAAAATTCTAGCAAAGTTTCAACTTTTCAATCTCAGAAATTTCCTTGTTTTTTCTATAACATTTTTGAGATTAATCTCAAAATTTCAGATTTTTTCTAGCAAATTTTAGAATTTTGAAGCTCTGAAATTTCAGGGATTTATGCTCATGAACAATGTGAGTACAATGCATCAAATTAGGAGATTCAAAAGAAAAATATAACCAAAGTCAGCTGAATCTAAAGAGACAAACTGAGTAGGTTTGGAAGTAGCTTTCATGTGAATGTAAAGTCTAATAATGGGGATTATAACCCGAGAGGTAAAGTTACTTCATGCAGGACAGAAAACCCATAAAGAGCAGGAAGTCTGTTAAAGCAGCAGGTACGGTGAACGCAGCTTCAGCCTCCGACTGCAGCAGCAACATGAAACCAGAACTGGCCCAAAAAGACGCCGAGCATTCTGGGAATTTCACAGGCAGAGATGCATGATGGGAATCAGACAAAGATGAAGGTTATGGAGAAAAAAACGCAGAGAAGTTTGTTTCAACAACAAACATAATTCTTCTAGGAACTCTAAAATCCAATAAGCTGAGCAGTTAGCATGAAGAAAGAAAACAGGATGGAAATATTTTATTTCTTGCTCAGTCAGTAAAATCTGGTGCCGTTACATTTACTGATGAACCCACTGGGGGTAAAATATGGTCCCGCCAACCTTAATGTGCCTTAATACGTCTGAACTTCTCACTCCTTTAAAAACAAAAACAAAACAGGCTGTAGCGGAGTAAAGCTTCTTCTCAAACAAGACGGAGGCTCGTATTTCCTTTACTGAACCCTTTTGTTCAGTATTTATTGAAGAGGAAAAAAAGGGATTGTTATTAACAATCTTGTGTTTGTTAATAACACAAGATCTTATCTGAAGGTTCAGGGAGAGATAAGTACAGAAGAACTTGGTGCAGCTGAAATGTACTGGATTAAGTCAACACAAGAGAGTTGTTTCAGTTCTGAAATATTGCAGTTAAGGTCAAACAAAAATGTGAAGGTAGATTCTAAAATCAAAGATTTGAAACCATTCTTAGATGAAAATGGTCTAATAAGTGTTGGGGGAAGGCTGCAGAATTCAGATCTTAGTTTCAGAGAACAACACCCTTGGATACTACCGACAAATCACAAGTATTCTGAACTATTAGTTCAGTCATGTCACGAAAGAGTGATGCATTCTGGTGTAAGAGACACATTAACTCAAGTTAGAGAACAATATTGGATTTTGAGAGGCAGACAGCTTGTAAGAAACATTGTTTCAAAATGTTACATCTGCAAAAAACTAAAGGTTAAGGCAGCACAACAGATTACTGCTCCCTTACCTCGAGACAGAGTAACAGAATCACCTCCCTTTGAAGTTACTGGTGTAGATTTTGCTGGACCCTTATATGTTAAAACTAAGGACGGGTCTGTAAAATCATACATAGCACTGTTTACATGTGCAGTGACAAGAGCAGTACACTTAGAGTTGGTCTCAGATCAGACTACAGAGAATTTCTTATTGGCCTTAAAGAGATTCATTGCAAGACGAGGTCTTTGTAGGGTCATTTACTCTGACAATGCTAGAACATTCAAAAGGGCTGACAAGGATTTAAAGGAGTTATGGCAAAACATCTTAGGATCGACACTCACAGAGTTTTTCACTGACAAGGGAATCACGTGGAAGTTTATCGCTGAGCGAGCAGCTTGGTGGGGGGGATTCTGGGAAAGGCTTGTGAGATCTGTAAAAACATGCTTAAGAAAGGTACTGGGGAAAGCATCTTTGAGCTTTGAGGAGCTCACAACTGTTCTTACTGAAGTTGAGGCAGTGTTGAACTCCAGGCCTCTGTCCTATGTAACTAGTGATGCATTAGAACCCCAGCCACTTACCCAATCTCATTTCTTAGTTGGTAAACGCTTAACTTCCTTGCCACCAAAGATTATTCCATCACCTCACCTAAATCAGGTTCTCACTGCAAATCGCGAACAGCTAGGTAGAAGGTGGAAATACCAACAGAAACTTTTGATAGGCTTTTGCAAACGCTGGCGCAGAGATTATTTGATGGACTTAAAATCAGCCCACAGGGTGAACAGTCCTACTCCAACACTACTTAAAGTAGGAGATGTAGTTCTTTTGGGGGAGGACAATACACCCAGACAGACATGGAAAATGGGTAGAATTGTAGAGGTCTTCCCAGGCAGGGATGGTCTCATACGTTCATGCAATGTTCGTACTTCGACTGGTGGCTTGTTACGCAGGCCTATTCAGTTATTGTACCCTTTAGAAGTATCTTAAATGAAAGGTAAATCCTACACAGATGAACAGTTGTTCATCGGGTGGGAGGATGTTGTGACTTTTTTACACTTATGTTGTTCAGTATATTTGCATGATAAGTGACTGATTACAATTATACTGAACAACATAAGTGTAAAAAAGTCACAACACAGGCTTTTTAAATCAAAGTGTGTCCAAACTGTTTCTTATGGAAGTATCCCTTCAAGCCAGAAAAAAGATAAACGGCACCAATACGGATCAACGGCAATAATTATGAGAGCGTGTTGAGGTCACTGTGGATAGAAAAAAAGAGAAAAATTTTGACAGAAATTCAGAAATGTTGAGATTAATCTAAGACATTTTCTTAAAAGAAAGAAAAGTTAAAAATGTGCTAGAAAAAAAGCAGACAATTTTTTAAATTTGTCTTTTTATTTCTGAGATTAATCTGAAATATTTTCTAGTTTTTTTCTTGCAAATTTTCACATTTTCAGGTTTGTAAATTTCCATGTTTTTTTTTAATTTCATGGTTTTTGGTGAAAATTTACTCTGTTATTTTTCTATCTACACTGACTGTTGTAATAAATAAATTCAAATAGTAAAACTGTTAGCTCTCACAGCATCAATAAAAATCCAATATTGATTGATTTTTGATATTTCATCCTTCCAGTAAATTTCCAGGGATTTGCAGAAATTAAGATCTAACAGAAAATAATACGAAGTCTCAACTACGCCAGTCGAACTAGTTAATTAATCACATGATAAATTAAAATGAGTTCAATAATTTCCATGCTGCTGATTAATATTTTTTTAAAGGCAGTTTTGTTTACAGAGTCCATAATATATTTCATTTGTGTGTTTTTTATTTCCATTTTATCTACTGTTTTGGGTCTTTTATTTTTTTATATTTTGGTTATCTTAATTATCTTCCAGTTAAAGTGTTAAGTGTTCTTTACAAAATTTGAGTTTAATGAATTGATCTTAACAATATTATCGTTTATTGCAATAATTTCTGGGACAGTTTACCATCCAGCAAAGTTTAATAATGGTTTTATTTTTGACATATTTAGTTAGATTCATCTGTGATTCATTAAACTGAGTAAAATAATATTATGAATGTTTGTTTATCATCCTTTGAGATGCATTTATAATAATTTATTTCATTATTTTGACTAAACACGCTGCATAGAGGAGACATCTTACATTATATTTTTTCTGGGATTATCCAAACAGGATATTTTTATTTCCCTGAATTCAGAGAGGAATTTTAAAGCAGTAGTGAAAGAAACCCCGGATGGTTTGTTTTTAGTTTGATTTTGTGAAGACATGAGGTGATATTTACCAGAATAATTAGATTTGTGGTGAGTCTGACTACCTGGGATTAAGAGGATTTCTGTGTAATCTCACCAGAAAATGTGATTAAGAGGGGAATCTGGAGAAGCAGAGGCGGCGCATAAACATCACACCAGGATCAATACCTGATTCTACGGCGCCTTCGTAATTTAGACCAGAGGCCATGTTAATGTTACGCTCACTTTTTAAATCTAAATTAGCGCTTCCAGAAACTGATTGGGGATCACTCCATGTGTCTGAAGATAATTAAACTGGTTTAAAGGTACAACGGCCCAGTTAACGTGTTAAAAACAACCATTAACATTTGCCTATAAATGTTAAATGTTGTCATTAACATTCAGCTACGAGGCAGAATTAAGTCATCTCCACGTTTTCCCTCCAATTCACCAACATTAGGCTGTAATTATGATTAAACTATGTTACGGCAGCATATTATCGGCAGTTTGAGAGTCAAAGAGTAAAATCTCAGGTGAAAAAGTCACAAAAATACATAAAAATGACCTGATTTTCCGTTTTTATTCAGTTGTCAGGTTTTGTCTTAAAGAAGAAAAGCTTTAGACTTCTGCGGATGTGACACGCTGCTGCTTGATGATTTATCGACAGGAACAAGAAAATTTGTTCCTCCCAACTGGAACAAGAAGGACCAGTAATAATCTATTAACCTTTCTGACCCTGTAGGACCAGACTCTAGGAGTAACCAGGACCTTCAGCCAGACCGGCTCAAAATCTGAAGGGATCAAAGTGACCCGACGTGCGGCGCCAACCTCAGGAAACATAATAAAAACATTCCTTAAAGAAATAAACTGATTATTGGGCAAAACCCGACCAAATTTAGAGTCTGTGGCAGCAAACCTGCTAAAGATGACAACCTCTGTTGGTCAGCTGGAAATGATCCAACATTTTTTCTGAAAGATTCATCTTCCCAGAAGTGAGCAGAAATCTGTTCAGGTTCAGACTGTTAAACAAACTGAACTGTGAAACAAACCGGACAAATAACACGAGATGCTTTGGTTTTCAGTTGCAAACTGCAGATAAGCGTTTGTGTCCTCACACACCATTCTGTGTTTCTGCTTTGGGACAGAAATCCAGAAGGCTTTGGGTAAATAATCCTGCTGCACCGGCTCTCTGTGCATCCTACAGTGAGGTGCAACTCAGGAAGAGCAAACCTCAGACAAACAGACACAGTTTGTGAAGTTCGCTGCACATCTGATGAGGCAACAATAAGGCAACGAACTAAAAAACAATTTGACCGAGTCATACACCAGGTCGGTCTGACGGCGTATTACGGTGCAGATCAGTCGGTCCTGCAGGGCCGACATCCTGCATGTTGCAGTTCTCTCCCTGGTTTAACGCACCTGGATCAAATGACGTTACCACCACCAGGGACAGAACTACAACATGCAGGACGCCGGCCCTGCAGGACCGACTGTGGGCAGTCTACTGGTGTACACTTTGAAAAGTAAATTTCCACAAAAAAAAATTATTAGGTTAATCTCAGACATTTCCTGGAAAAAACTTGGAAATTCCTGAGTTCCAGAATTTAAAAAAATTGTCAGAAATGTTTTATTGTCTCTTTAAACTAAAAAATTTTAAGTTTTTTCTAGCAAATGTTTGACTTTTCAAACTCAGAATTTTCTGTTTTTTCCTCTAGAAAATTCCTGAGAATAAACTCAAAAAAAATTTTCTATAATTTTTTTGGGGGGAAATTTCTGAGATCAATCTCAAAATTTCTGACTTGAGTTTTCCGGGTCAGAAATAAAAAAGGTTTTCTTGAAAAAACAGAAATTTCTACAAAATTTCTGAGATTAATCTAAAAATTTCTGATATTTTTTGTGAAAATTCACTCCTTTTTATAATGGCCCTAATACATTGGTGTACTTCACCAGTCATTATGTAACTTTTAGTAATTCAGAATACACTAATTTAAATTATTTTTATTTTATTGCTTTATTCTACATCAATTTGATGCATTTCAAAGAAAACACACGCAGGTGTGTTTGTTTCTCTGTCTGTGGAAACATATTTAACATTTACAGAAAGTTTTGGGTCCAACAAAGTCCCACAAATGTTGAAAAGACTGAAAACTCTCTGCTGGTTGTGTGTGTTTCTTCCTTTCCTCCCTCGTGGCAAAACAATTGGTTAGCATAATGAGAGCAGGTTGGTCTTTACACCCGAGCCCTCTGCTGGAGGGCCGCGGCTGATCTCTGACTCCGGCCTTCATCCGTCTCTTCGGGCCCTCGGCTCGGCTAAAGGAGCAGCTCTCTCAACCGTTCTGGGTCCCGAGACGCATGAATTATTCACCTTCACAGATGCAAGGCAGCTGCTTCACAAACTGTACATGCACAGAGGGACGCGGCGCTGCGAGCTGCAGCAGGAGATTAAAGGCCAAAGTGTGTGAGCTGTCCAACCAGGACACGTCCACATATGGGGACAAAATCACAAATCCAGGACAGTCCATGATCTCCAACATCCTCATTGGCTCCTTTACATCTAGCAGTTTGTCCATGTTTTGTCATCAACAGCTGTTATTCAAAAATCAACTAGATAAGGTTTAAGTTCTCAGCCTCAGATTTATACGGCGGCATATCAGTGACGACGCAGACAGAAAACAAAAAGAGCAGTACATTTCTGGCAAAAACCTCAGAAATTTTCAGATTAATCTCAGAAATTTTCTAGAAAAAAACATGAGCATTTCTGAGCTTTTTGTTGGTTATGCAGAAGGCTCCACTTCTGCTTTTCAAACATGTACAGTTGTGTAATTGCGCATCAGTTTGCAGCCATTTTCGCATGCAAGTGTAAATGTTGAGTTTGGGGGAGTGGCTAGAAGCCTACTTCAATTCAAAGTGCAGAAAGGAGCTCAAAATATCAAAATCTAATTATCTAAGAATGTTTTTGTAGAAAATCTTTAATGAACATGTTTTGTGTGGACCGTAGATGTATCCTAACCTGTTCAAGGAAGCAAAATAGGTCACCTTTAAGCCACTGTCAGCAGCTGAGCTCCATAAATGGTAAAAGTTGCAGAGTGGCCTCCTTAAAGAAGCTGCCACACAAACTCTTCACAAAGCCCGCATCAGCATCCAACAGAGAGTTCAGGCTGGATGTTTTCCCCCTGCTGTTCATGAATCACAACTCAATTTTATTCCCTTCAGAGATGAGATAGCACTACGGCGTTTTGATGTACTAGTCTAATAAACTTTCAATGAATTCCTCCGTGCAACACGAACGTTTAGCAGAGACAGTCTGCCGTAGTTTCAATCGCACGCCGGTTTCTCCGTCCCACGGAGCGAATGCTCGGGCTGCGCGCCTGCAGTTTAGCTTTGTCTTTCATGTTTTGTTCTCAGCATCCTGGGGAAAGGCACACACACACTCCTGGGAAAAAGCACAACTGCAGCCAACAAAACAGAACACATCTGAGGCAAAGAGCACAGATTCAGTCAAGGTGCTCTGGCCTTTCCACACTCTGCTCCGAGCGCTGCACAGGCCTGAAGGCTGCTTCTTTAAAACCGGTCCCAACAACCAGCCGAGCCACAGAAACTGTAACGTGGCACAAATCTCTTTAGGTCTACATATTATCCTCACACAAATGTGGAAAAAACAAAATAAACAAACAGGAAATTCAGCCCTTTGTGACTAAAACCTAAGGAAAATTAGGAATTACTACTTGTTTCATCAGATATTCTTGATAACAAAAGAAACTTAAAAGAGGATTTTTACATGCAGTTAGTATAAAAATGTCAGTTCTTCAATTATTACAGCTAAAAACTGCTGATCACAGTTCAGACCTGAACTTTCACATTCACATAAAAACAGCTACAAATTCAGCCTTCTGTCACCTGAAAAACGTTTCCAGGATTAAATACTGGGAGAAACTCAAGTTTCTAAAGTTTATTGCTGCAGTGTCTTCACAGATCTGAATGCTTTCATTTGTAAAAGAGATTTCTTTTTTTTTTTTTTAGCTTAGAGTAAATAAGTTTAAATTAAAGATCTGCTGTTGTCATGGCAACTTTCCAGACCTCTCAGCTCTTCCAAACATGGAGAAGCAGCATTCAGCTTCTATGCACCATAAATCTGGAACAAACTTCCAAAAAAACCCTGCAAAACAGCCGAAACACTGAGTTCCTTTAGACCAAACTGTTATAGCTGCTTTTGATTTAAAAAACTGGAACATTGATCAATATACTTGATAAGTATTGATGATTAAATTTTTATTCATTGTTTCACGACTATGAGGTAAAGCACTTTGAGCTGATAAACAAATGCTGGTAACTGATCAAAAATGTATTGCATATTTTTTTATGTTAAAAACAAAAAGCTTCCATCATCCACCTTAATTTCTATTCAAAGTTTAAACATGTTCTTAATGGAAACATTTTAAACAAATAAGCATTACATTCTTGTCTATTTAAAAAGATTAAACTCACAGGAAAATACATGTTTTTATTTATTTTTTCAGTGCTGCATATAAATATTCTCTCCCACATTTTGTAACAATCTCAGTCTGATTCATTCTGCTTATTTAATGAAATAAAATGCCTTATGGTTTTACTCTGCAGGTAGCTGAGGCGACCATTCTCACTCAGAAAGAGAGAAATTGTGTTTCCACTCGAGTAAAACAAAAAAGTATTTACATTTTTTTTCAAAAGCACCCTGTGTACTTATTAAAAGGCAGCCACTGAGCGTAAAATGTTTATGTGAGCCGTGAAGTTAACTGCATGCTGCAGCTTTTCATTAAAATGCACCCGAGAGGTCGGGTCACATTAATGCAAATCAATGTATCTGTTTTTTGTTGTTGTTGTTGTTGTTTACAATGGAGATTGAAGTCTGTGAGTTTAAAGCAGTTGGGAGGGAACAGGGCCTAATTAATGACGTCATCCCCTGAGAATATTTTCAGATTGTGTCCATTACTGCGATGTAACGACACAAAGAAAGTTCTGCATATCTGTGAAGGAGAAGAAAAGGTTTTCTGAATTTTGTACGGAAGCATTTAACTGCCATTACTAAGAAAAAAAACGTAAAATAAAGTTTCTGATTGTAATTAGATGTAAAACAAGAATGTTTCTCGTTATAACGATAAAGACTTTTGTTTTAACTGCAGAGGCACCGATCCACTTTCTTCACTTATGATACCGATACCAATATCTGAGGATTAGTATCGAGACCGATCCATCACAAAAAAAGGTGCAGAATTGACTTAAAATGTTTCCTTTTTTAAAATACAGAAATAAACATGTTTAAAAAATTATAAAAATCTGAAAGTGACAAAAACAACAGGTTGATTGATCAAATACATAAAAATAAACTCAAACAAACCAAACAAACCTTCTTTCAAATGATTCAGAAACTGTAGGAATTATAAACATAATGTAAAATAAATAATAAAGCGTGAAGCATAGAGTTAGGCTGGATAGATCTGCCCTTATGGATGAGGAACATTGTCATTGATACCTGATCTAGAATTGTTTTCCATACTGGGATGAATTCAAATTTCTCATTTTTGTACTTTGCATGTATGTTTTTAATTTAGATTCTAATGAAACACATTGACAAGGGAAAAGTAAAAGGGGTGAAGAAACTTTTGGAAGGCACTGAAATTCTGACAATTTAATTTATTAAAGCTACAGCTTGTGATATTTATCTTAATAAAGCGTTTGAATGCAAATATTTTTATTTTGTGTTAGTATGGCTGCCCTCTCCTGTGTTACATCAGTGCTGAAAGTCTGCAGAGACAAATAACTTTCCCCAAACTCGGGTCTGGCAGCGTTTCAGCTGGTTTTTAAGCTGCAGGCCGTTTCTGAAACCGCTCACCTTCTCGTCTGTTGACTTTGGCGAAGCCCGGTCCGTGACTGGTCGACAGCTGGGAGGAGCTCCTGAAGGACGACGGCGGCAGGTTGGACACCAGAGGGTTGTCACACACCTCTGCTGACCAATCACACGCCAGAAAAGACACATGAGACACAAATCAGTATTTAGCATTAAAAACATCATTTCACGAAACTTATATGGTTACAGGAGAAGATTAGGGCCATAGGAATAAGAAAATCTGACTTTAATCTCAGAATTTTTGACTTCAAAATTCTGACTTTTTTCTCAAAATTCTGATTTTTTTCCTCAGAATTTTTTTTTCAGAATTCTGACATAAAACTCTGAATTCCGACTTTTTCATATGAATTCTGATTTTAATCTCACAGTTTTGAATTCAAATATTCAAACTTTTTCCCAGAATTCCGATGTTTTTTCCACAGAATTTAGAATTTTCTTCTCAGATTTCCAACTTTTTCTCTCAGAATTCTGACTGTCGATCTCAGAAAGTCAAAATTTGGAGGAAAAGAATTTCAAGGTTATAATGTGAAATGCTTTTTTAATTTTTTTTGCCAATGATTTCTTGCTGCACAAAGTAAAACACATTTTCAGCAAAAAGCACAAAACGATCGTTGGTCAAAGTTTAGCAAATTACTGAGAAGAAAACAGACACAAGGGCAAAACGGAGGAATTCCCTTACAGTAGAAAGTAATTCTATCTTTACTGTAGATAAACTTACAGTAATTCCAATTAACTAAAATAGGTTTCAACACTATTTACCAAGTTTTAAGGACCCAGTAACAGTTGGCTCTGGAGCTCTACTCAGTAATCGCTAATAGCTAATTGTTTATTTTGTTCAAAAACACGTTAAAGCAACGAAACACAGTGAAAACAAAACTAGAGCCGAGGAACTGAACTGCACTGCTGAAACTCGCGTTGTTGTTCCTCATGGAGCCGCAGCCAAGGAAAGGTGAGACAAGTTTGGCAAATGAGTCACACACACGCATGCATGCACACACACACACGCACACACACACACACACACACACACACACACACACACACACACACACACACACACACACACGAAGAAACTCCAGTGATGGGTGAAATGAAGAAAGGAGTTGATGGTGTCACTGCATTACTTAAAGGCAGCAGCAGTAAATGCCCAGACGAGGCACTGAGCCAGACTCCTTCGCTTTTCTGCTCATATTTTATTCCTTCTTCAATTAACTCCAGGTGTCCTCTTCTGTTCCCCCCCAAAGATGTACAGCGACCTCTGACCTTTCCGTCTGTTTTTTACAAGTTTTGGATCAATAACAGATTAAATATTGGTGATATGACAATCACATTCCTTTTACAATCAGAAACGACTGGCTGCAAAACATATAGTTGCTGCCAGTAGCCATATTTTAAACTAAATCAATAATAAGCTGAACTACAATAAAACATAATACATTTAATCAGACAGTTTTGATTTGGCCTTCATGTTGGCACCAGATATTACATAGAGAACTGAAGACCAACACATTTTGAATTCATCCATCAGGTTCGATAGAAATCAATAAACAGTTTCTGTTTAACCCTTTAAGACCCAAACATAGAAAAACATTAAAAAAAAACAAAACAAAAAGTTCAACCTGGAAGACGGTTTTTACAGGAGTAATTTGTTCTTGTACAGTTTAACTAAATATATTACTTTACATAAAAAAAATTGCACAATAAATTAAAACGAGCTCAATGATTCAGCATCATTTATCGTTTTTCTCTCTTCTCTCTGTTTCTCCCAAAACCAGATATAAAAGTCTAAACTCTGGTTCTTTGGTCTCCACCAGCCAGGCTTTGTTTACAGAGACTTTGATTCATTTTATTTGTTGTTCCTGAGGTTTGGTTTATTTATAGGATATAAAAAATGTCTTCCAGCTTCAGTGTTAAATGTTTTTTGATCCTTGAGAAAGTGTTCTTGCATCATTATGTTGTTATTATATTACTTGAAAAACAACATTATTGCAATAACCAATAATATTATTGATTTTTTTATTCTTCATACTGAAAAAATTAACTTTTTTTTCTAACGAAACAGCAGCACCTCTGCTGGCTGCAGGAACCCGTCTACATCTGTTATGTTGTTTGTATTTTTATTCCCATTCCTGTTGTGTTTTATTTTGGATATTTAAAATATTTTCCAGTTGCAGTGTGACATATTCTGTTCAAAATTAAACTTTCCAGGACTTTGCGTTATTGTGGCTGGCCGGGATGCCATGCAGCAGCAGCAGGCTGAGGGTTTGATCAAAACTTCGCCTCCTCTCCAGGCGCCTGTGTGGATCCTCTGCAGGTTTCCTCCCAGTCCGACACATGCGGGTCGGGTTAATTGGTCTCGCTGAGCTGCCTTTAGGGAGTGAAGGTGTGTGTCCATAGGTTGTTTATTCTGTGTGTTACCTGTGATAAAATGGCAGCCTGCTGTTGACCATTCTTTTTGCAGAAGCTGCTAATTTACGGCTGTAGACACTAATGAGTCTTTCAGCTCCAGAGTGAGTTTGTTTGCCTTTACCAAGATTTGGAAAATCTTTTTAGGAACTTTGGATGAACTTTTCATCTCTGTGGGTAAAAACAGTTATTGATTTAGTTAGATCTGCATCCACAGAAACAGAACCAAACATGGAGAAGCAGAATTCAGCTTCTATGGAGCACAAACCTGGAACAAACTTCTAGAAAACGGCGAAACTGCTGAAACACTGAGTTCCTTAAGAGTTCCTTTTGATTCCTGTAACTGGAACATTGATCAATATATTTGATGATTCACAAAATGTAATGTTTAATGCTTGTTTGTTTTTGAAATGTACTATAAAAATTAAACTTGACTTGATCTATTCAGACTTTTTTTTACAGTAAAAAACACTGTAAACTGTTACTTTGTATTTAATTGAAAAAGGTGAGTGATTATAGCATGAATTTGGTCGATGCTTAGTTTAATTAAACTAAGTCCAGTGAATCTATGGGTGCATAGTGAATTACAAATTTGACTTTAATCAAATAAATTAAGTGGATTTAACTTTCATTGCGTAGTTATACTTAACATTTACTTAATATATTCAATAAATACAAGGTTGCATATTTTTTAAGTAAGGACGACTAATTAGGCTTTACAGTGTGCATTTAAGAAAAAGTACATTTAGAATAAAAACATTTTAGTAAAAGTATTAAACATCAAAATGAAAATGCCGTGGGAAGGAGAAAAGCACCTTATAATCTGAAGGACAACATGCCGATAAATTTAGCTGAAATTCACTAAAAGCATTCAGATATATTTCCTAATAATTGTTTTTCATGCAACTTCTTATAATAAACCGATATGTTTTACATTTCAGAAATGATTTTTCTGATGTTTCTACGTAACAATGACACAATCACAGATTTAACTGGATGATAAATTGTCCCAAAAAATATTGTGATAAATGATATTGTTGTTTTGAGGCCATTTCCCACTAATAACGATAATGGTGTAATAACGTCCAACATTTATGCCTGGTAAATTTACTGGATGATAAATTGCAGCAGAAATTATTGCAATAAACAATAATATTGTCATTTTGAGACGATTTTCTATCAAATATAACAATAATCGCAATAATAATAATGCAAGTACACTGAGGACTATCACGATAAATTTTACTATACAAATTGTCCCAAAAATTACTACAATAAACAATACAATTATTATTGTTTTGAGACAATTTTCACCTAATACAATGACATTGCTATTATAATGCAAACATCTAGGCCCGTTGCAATAAGTTGCCCCAGTAGTTTTTGCGATTAACGATAATATTATTGCTTTGAGAGCATTTTCAGGTAATGTACTGATAATGACGACGAAGTTCTCCCTCTCAAACACTAATAAACTTTAATTTTGCACTGAACAGTTCACACTGGAACTGGAAGAAATTTTAAATATCCAAAACAATAAAATAAATGGAAACCACACACAATCAATAAAATAGATTATGAAGTTTCTGCAAACAAAATTGGCATTAAAAATATGAATAATCAGAATGGAGATGTGCTTTTTTTAATGCATCATGCGTTAAATTGATAACTTGCGACATATTTCTACTGTGTTGCAGTTTCAGAAACTGTTGTTGTGACTTTAGCAGATTCTGGGGCTCACAGCTACTTATCTGATCTAAAGACAGAACCATTTGATAAACGGGTCGGTTTTTAAAGAGGCGAACTTCCACACCGGAGCCGGCCTTGGGCAAACACAAAATACCCTCGGGTCACAGAGGCAGATGGATGGCAGGCGGCTCTCTGTCACTTTTATCGCTAAATTATTTGTCCCTGAATTAATAAATTCAGACTCATGAATGGCACCTCAAGCCGCTGCCACCTTTATGTAACCTTGATTTAATTGGAACCTTTTATGACTCAACTTCCACTG